>NW_009940549.1:62925-63166 GCF_000696875.1 Nestor notabilis
GGGACCTGTCGACCCCGAGCCCAGCCGGGGCCGCTCCGGGCCCTGCGGGGCGAGAAGGGGAGGAAGGAACAAAGCGGGACCCAACCTTCGTCCTCAGGGTGTGATGAATGTCCGCTGCCAGCTCCCCTTTCCACCACTGTTCCTCCATTCTTTTCTTTCCATCCAGACAAAGGTCTGGAAGAGAAACGGGGCCGCTCTGCAGGGAGGGAGAACAAACCGGACAAGTCACCCGCAGCCCCCC
>NW_009940550.1:0-9815 GCF_000696875.1 Nestor notabilis
CCTCACAAGCGTGTCCAGGTCCCTCTGGACCTTTGCCCAAGTTGAAATGATCTGGTATCTTAGTGGGGGGGACTGGAGTCAGGTGGTTTTTGACCTTTGGGGAGCCTTGTCTTGCAGTTCTGCTCCTGCCTTCAGTGCACATACCAGCATTACACAAACCATAGGCTGAGAACTTGTGGTGCTTTAAGTGCTGAGAGGAGGATACCTTAAATTTCCTGATATTTGAAGGCTTCTCAGTGCTAAATGTCATCTTAGAGAGTGGAGCACTCACTTTGATAACTGATGGCTGTGTGAGACTTCCTGTGCTGGTGGATCTTTCATCCCAACCACGCTCTGTAAGCACATCACTTGCTCTGTGAACTGCTATGAATTTGTTCAAGAACCAATGTAACAAGTACAAATTAACTTGTGTTCAGCAAGTTACTGAGCCTGGTCCTTCAATCAGATTGTCTTTGAAACTGCATGTCAGTTGTGTCACCGTTTCCAGAAGATGGGTTCTGATTGCACTGAATAACTTCCTACTTTTCATACCTGTGTCAGTATTTCCTAGCTTACTACATTCATACACCAGTCTTTGCTCTAAAACACATCTGCACTTCTATTGTGGTACATAAAAGGAAGCTCTGTTGAAGCTTCAATGTAAAGAAATGTAAAAAGTAATGGAATTTGATCTTTTCTGGCTAGATCAGGTGTTTTTCATACCCAATTTTGTGTCACAGACTGAAGTTGTGAGGCATGGAAAATGCCTGAAAGTGCAAAAATTAGAATTTAAGTTTCAAGCCAAGAAAAGAGTCTGGGAAGTACCTCAAAGGAGAAGTGAGGATAGATTTATTTCTCTTTCAGACACGGTTCTTTCTGTTGTAGATGAAGCCAGTGAATCTCACAATTTTTCTGTTCTCACTGAAAATCAGCACTACATCAGAGAACACTTTGACTTCAGTCAAGTAGCGAAATGAATGTGCAGAGGAAAGCAAAGCACCTTGAAGAGATTGGATCACCTTTTTGGTGACAATATTGTCTTAATTTATCAGATGAATCAAACTTAAGGATGCAGTTTTGCTCTGAAACAAATGTTGCATTTGTTGCATTCAACAAGAAGAAAGCTTGCAATTATGGAACAAGATACTGGGCTTGGAGCAACCTGCTCTAGTGGAAGGTGTCCCTGCCCGTGGCAGGGGTTGGAACTGGAAGAGCTTTAAGGTCCCTTCCAACACAAACCAGTCTCTGATACTATGATTTTTCAGTATTTGACATTTTTACTGATATATGTAGATGAGTGTCACTAAAAACATGCGTACAACAGTTGTGTGTATGCTCTTTTAATGTTAATGGAGTGTTTTTCAGCCATGAGCCTTTTAATTCTGGTTAGCAGCTTTTTCAGCATCTCGCTGTGACTCAGGTTGGTGTCTCAGAATAGCAACAGCAGTTGGGAATGGTTAAGATGGGTTTGTTTTTCATGCCTGGCACCACAATGCAGTAGCACTTTTAACTTCTGGTGAAGGAAAAAACAAAGTGCTTTTTACAGAAGCCCCTTGGCACCAATTAAAAGTTATCTCAATGCTTCGAGAAGAAGTGATGCTGATGTTTGTCTCTGAGGTGAATTACGTGGAATATGTTTTACTCATCAAGTAGTACAGGAGTACTTGGCAGCTCTTACTCTGTGATTTCATAGTGTGATTTCAAACAGGAGCTATAAACCGGGTCTATAAGCAGAAACAATAGCTCTTACTCAGTGGACAGGAAAAGGGGGAAGTACTTGTTAAAGCTTGTCAGTGAATTCTTATTTTTATTCACTACTTATCTGTGGGTCACAAAGCAGACACTGGCCTCTCAAATTAAGCAGGAAACAATTTCCTCACAACTTCCTTCAAGTGAGCAGTTAATACTAGAGACTACAAAAAGCATCAGTGATCACTACTCTCTCTGAAGATAAGTAGTTTTAATCTCACTAGCTTTAACCATTAAAAGCTGTAATGAAATGAAAGATTTCTGGTGGACTGTCTTGATTAAAGTCCATTCCAGGACTTAATCCTAAAGTCCAATCCAGACTTAATCACCCTCACAATAAAGAACTTCTTCCTGTCCTATAAAGTGGTGGCCAATGGCTTTTAGCAATGTCTGTGGAGTTGAAAGACCTGAACAATAAGCAGAACTGCAGATGGCAGAAGCAGCAAGCTGCTTGCAAGCTGGATGTGGATGAGATAAATCCTGTTAATTTCGTTTGGACTTGTACCAAATGCTCGTGTCCTTCTAGCAGTGAGCTGCCTCAAAAGGAGTGTGACCAGCAGGTCAAAAGAGGTGATCCTGCCCCTCTACTCTGCTCTTGTGAGACCTCACTTGGAGTATTGTGTCCAGTTCTGGTGTCCTCAACATAAAAAGGACATGGAGCTGTTGGAGCAAGTCCAGGGGAGGCCACGAGGATGATCAGGGGCTGGAGCACCTCTCGTATTGAGACAGGCTGAGAAAGTTGGGGCGGTTCTGCCTGGAGAAGAGAAGCTGAGTGGAGACCTCAGAGCAGCTTCCAGTGTCTGAAGGAGCTACAAGGGTGCTCGAGAGGGACTCTTCATCAGGGACTGTAGTGGTAGGACAAGGGGTGATGGGTTCAAACTGAAACAGGCGAAGTTCAGGTTAGATATAAGGAAGAAGTTCTTCACTGTGAGGGTGCTGAGGCGCTGGCACAGGGTGCCCAGAGAAGCTGTGGCTGCCCCATCCCTGGCAGTGTTTGAGGCCAGGTTGGACAGGGTCTAGTGTGACATGGTCCATGTTAAGGAGCTTGGAACTGGATGATCTTAAGGTCCTTTCCAACCCAAACCATTCTATGATTCTATGAATTACTCTCACTTTAAGCCTGTACAAGGGTAAGCTTGTGCATAAACTCCATATCTTGGCTGTAGGAGTGAATCATGGAGAAAGCCATTATGTCAATTTGAAGATAGAAACAACAACCCAAAAGGTCAGAAGCTGTTTTGTTCTTTGCTCACTATCTGTGTTTAGAGAAGAGCAGGCACACACAGCACAACTGACAGTACTAATGTCACTTGGCAGTGCCACTGTAACAGTGCTGAGTATCAGAAAATACTCCCTGCACACTTGGGCTGAACTAAAGCATAAGAGATAGCAACTAAAAATGTAAATAAAATAGAATTATCTCCCTGCACCACAGGCAGGGAGGACAGTAGGTACCGCCAGTGCTGAAAAAGTGCAGTTCCCATTGTTCTGTCCATGTTTCATTCTCTGAATTCACATGCCTGGAAAACAAAGATGAACAGTTTTGCAGGTATATGGAAAACAACTAAGTACAGCCCCATTAAATGTCTTACACATTGCACTGCTTTAGGTATAAAATCTAAATATTCCAGGATGCATGAAATAAAGACAATGAAGGTATTTCTTCAATTTTTAGAGATTTAAATGATCAAGTGTGACCTCGAGGCTCTCACCAATTTAGCATAATGTTATACATTGTCAGCACAGTGTACAACTTCTTATGCCATTGGCTGCCCTTGATCTCCTCAAAGTCAGATGAAGAATCCAATACAGAACACATTAGCATGAAATTCCATGTTGACCTTCATTCTCCTTCCTACCTGCCACCCCCAAAAAGAATAAATTAGTTCATATCTAAGTCTTTGATTCATAGACTCATAGAATGGTTTGGGTTGGAAAGGACCTTGAAGATCATCCAGTTCCAAGCTCCTTAACATGGACCATGTCGCACTGGACCATGTCACCCAAGGCTTTGTCCAACCTGGCCTTGAACCCTGCCAGGGATGGGGCAGCCACAGCTTCTCTGGGCACCCTGTGCCAGTGCCTCAGCACCCTCACTGTAAAGAACTTCTCCCTTATATCTAACCCAAACTTCCCATGTTTCAGTTTGAACCCATCACCCCTTGTCCTATCACTACAGTCCCTAACAAAGAGTCCCTCCCCAGCACCCTTGTAGCCCCCTTCAGACACTGGAAGCTGCTCTGAGGTCTCCACGCAGCTTCTCTTCTCCAGGCTGAACAGCCCCAATGTTCTCAGCCTGTCTCCATACAGGAGGTGCTCCAGCCCCTGATCATCCTCGTGGCCTCCTCTGGACTTGCTCCAACAGCTCCATGTCCTTTTTATGCTGAGGACACCAGAACTGCACCAGTGCTCTGAATGATTAGGTGAAGGTTATCTGGAAAAGGTGTTTGTAGGGGAAGATCTGAGAATTACATCTCCTGAAGAGGAGAGGGCTCACTGAAAGGCCTGCATGGGATGTGAGCATGCAGAGCTCTGATGCTGTGCACTACCTTCCCCCTCTGACTGCTGATAACACTTGATGGTGCCTCTCCTTGCATTTCTAGTTTATTTATTCTGCTCCTAAAGGGAGTAAGTTTTCTTGCACTGAGAGCAAAAAACCTTTTGAAAAAGCACCTATAAAGGGACTTAGTGTGAAAAAGCTAGTTAGAGGTAGCCTTAGATGGTAGTTTCCATGCAGGAACTTCCTTTCAAGACAACAGGAACAGAAAGTGATGGGCATCAGTCCCTTTGACTTCAGCAGGGCTTGGACTGAGGCCAGACTGAAGTAGAGGAAGTGGGTGAAAGCAAAACTAGCATTAACAAACCATTTCATTTATAGTTCAAAGCAGCAGCTTGCTTTGCTTCACTGCATGACTCCCTTAAAGCAGAATCTTCTGCAGAAGCTGCTCAGAAGCATATGCTGCTGCTTTGGAAGTGCTGGCTTTGCCATTGTGCTTTCTCTACAGTGATACATGGCCGTATGGTTTGCAGTCCTGCAAGGCTCTGCTGCTGGAGGGCAATGTAGACTTCCTTTAACTCCTGAGCAGGAGCTCCTGTCCTACAAGGTGATGGCAAATGGCTTTTAGCAATGTCTGTGGAGTTGTTCAGAGCCTGTTCTGAACCCGAAGTACAGAACAAAATGCTCTTGCTTGGTTTTCAGTGGAAAAGGGAAGATGGAAATAGACAAAATGTTTTTGGATAAAAATCTCATCTATTTAGAGGAGGAAACTGTTGCTTTGCTCTGAGAAGAAAACCATCTGTGCTCCATCTCATTTCTGGGTGCTGGCATAAAGACCCATCGTTTATCTGTGTGTTTGCTAGAGCTTTTCAGCCACTGGAGAACTGTTGTAATGGTTGTGACAAGACACCTGGATGTTTCTGTTGTAAAGTAGAACGATCTGTAGAACAGCTTTTCAACTGCAGGGAGTCACGGATGATTCTATGACCCACAGTGGCATGTGTAAATCCCTGGCACTGGACCTCATGGAGGTATTCAGTGCCTTTTAATACAAATAAATCGCCACTGAGCTTTTGCCATTGTGCCCCTAATTAGAGGAATATCCGTATGGATGACAGGGCAGTTTTCCTGTTTGCTTTTACCATGTGGGTCTCTTCCTTGGATCCCGTGTCTTGAGGGAGTAGCTGTAGAGAATAGACCATAAATAATAGTGGTTGAACTGAAGCTGGGAGAACGATAGAACAGAGCAAATTTCTTTGTAGCTCTGAAAAGCTGAAGTAAAACAATTGCAACTTGAGTTGATCCTTTAAAAATGTGGTAAAGTAGAAAGTTACAGCCCTGTTTTTTGGCAGGGGTGAAGACGTTTTAAATATTTGACTACATCAAAACATTGCCTTGAATCTGAAATGCTTTTTCAGAAAGGGGAAGCCTTTCAAATGAAAACAGTTTTGATCAGAGAAGATCAAACTTACTTTGTAAAGTCTTCTGTTTGAACAATTAGTCCCACTCAGAACTTCAGGACACCCTCAGCCAAACTGGAATGTTTTAATACTGTTTAACCTGTGACATACTGAAGGTTCATGTCCATTTTTTTCCTCTCCTCTGAAGTTAATCCTCCAAATGTGATGGATTTGTAATTCAATCATGAAGGCAGATGGAAAACATGACAGGCCTTTGCCTGTTGAGGGTCTGAGAGACCTTTCACAAGGGTGATTGTGCTTTTGCTGGTGTAGTGTGTCTTTGTGCTTATTTCAGCCTTGTGAAATAACACATTTTGGGTAACACTGGTTTGTCCCTATGCCTTGTCCCATCCGTTGTCCTGTGGAAGAATTTCCCTAGGACAATAATGCCTTGAATGAAAGCATCCATGATGTGAACATTCGGTGTGCTTAGCACTGAAGTAGTTTGTTATAAATTCATGTGGCAGGTTGATTCTCAGCAGCACAAACCTCTCCATTGCTCAGAGAAAACAGAGTGCCAGGGAAGTGGAGAGCGTGGGTAAGGAGTGTCAGCAGTAAAGCTGATCAAAGCAATTCCTGCTTCATCACTCATTCTCTCCTTTGCGCTGGAGCTTTGCAGCACTCGAGTCTGGGGGAGCAATAGTTAGGAGGACCTGTGGGACCTCGTGGACTGTCCTTCCAACTGGGGGAGTTTGAACAAGGAGTTGCATCTTCACTGTGGCTGCTGGAGGACTTTACACCTAAGGAATCAAAGCCTAAGTGTGTTTCTACGTGGTAAGCAGAATCCGGAGCTTGTCACAGCACACAACTACTAATGGCTTGTGGAAGTTGAAACCAGTTTGTTTATGTCCTCTTCATGAGCTGCTTAGGTTTTCAACATAAAAATAACATTTGTTTCTGACAGGGCCTGGCCTTAGTAGGCTGGTGCTTTCCTACAGCATATCCTGGGGCTGTTTAAATGTCCTTTGGTCTTTGCAGGTACCTTGGCCAAACTGTGACTCAGGATGGGGGGTAGAGTTCCTGTCTGAGGCTTTCCTTGTCAGTGCTTTTAATCACTGAAGTGATAAATGAGTGCTAAAAGCAGACTTCCTTAAACAGTTGCAACCTCCCAAGAGCAGGCAGCACAGTTCCTGCAGAGTAAAAGTAAAATACATGAAGCAGGATTCTAGTCAAAGGCCAGTGTGTTCACAAGGACATAGTCACGTAAGAGATCCCTCCGTTACAAGGATGTGTGTTTGTTTTGGAGAGAGCATGTTTGGCTGAAAGCTGATTCCAACCAAGGAAAAACTGGTAGCAGTTGCTCTAGACCATCTCTAGTAGAATAAAAGTCAGAATCAATAAATAGGCAAAACCCACAGGTGTTGTTATGTCTGGATGTTTTGTTAAAAGTAACAAATCTAGTGAACAAAACCTCTGAATGATGGGGAGCAAGGAAGATCACAGTGATGTAGTCCTCCTCTTCCACTTAACATACAGGACTTCTAAGTTAGTGGGTTAACATGATGCAAGAAGGTGCAGTTTACATCTCCCTGCTTTTTCACAGAGCATCCTGTGATTATGCATTCCAATAGATTTGTGCTGATCTTCAGTCTCTGCTGTCCCTTGTGCAAGTATCAGCTCAGAAAGCAAGGAAACACCTTGTTCCTTGCATTTAAAATGGAAAAGATAAACAAAAGCTAACCTTGATTTTCTTCTGTGTCTGTGCTCATTTAATACAGAAGAAAAACTGGAGAATCTTATCAGCTGTCAGTGAGATGAAGCCTCAGTCCTGGCAGGCTGTGATACACATAAATATGTCATAGGAGGAAACAAAGCAACAAGAAGAGTATTAGGGAGGGAGACTCTTTCTAAAACTGGGGTTTATTTGGCTTTCAGCTCTGGTTCTGTTTCTCCTGCTACGAAGACATAAATAGTGTGCAAGTTGTAGTACTTCACTGCTGCAGTGGGATTTATGAGCTGCAACAGCTTGTCCAAAGAAGTGGTAAATGTTCAAGTGTTCAAGGCGAGGCTGGACAGAGTCTTGGGTGACATGGTCTAGAGTGAGATGCCCCTGCCCATGGCAGGGGTTGGAACTGCATGATCCTAAGGTCCTTTCCAACACAAACCATTCTGTGATTCTGTGACTGTTTCATTATGTGTAGTGGTACTTGTAACAATAGTCCCTGCCCTCCTGAACTTGCAACTTACATGGAGGAAGCAAAGGTTATAAGAGGAAGCAAAACTAATAGTGGACTGGAGTTCCACAGCCTGTCAGGAGTAAAACCAGGAATAGCAACACATCAGTGAAATCCCAGAGGCTGGTGCCCGCACTGCTGTGCACACAGGAGGATATCCTCAGACTATCCTGTATCTTCCTGTCCTCAGGAAATAATTCAGACAGGATGAGCACTCAAAACAACTCTGAGTGTGTGAAGGGCGGAGCATGACTCTTAAAATCCCCTGGCTTGATTTCACACGGAATATCCAAATTTGGGAAAATAAAACTATTGTGTATAGGATTGAAATTCAAGGTGTGACAGAGAGGCTTTCAGATGCTCACAATCTTGCCAGAAACTCCAAAGCTATGAACTATCAGGTGCTGCTTTACCACCTCAAATGACATGAAATGCTGTGGTTAGAAGTTGCCCTGTGAATTGTAGTCTGTTTCTGTAAAGGCTCGAGTTTACTGTCCTACCTCTGTAATCACTAATGACCTTAAGGTGCTGCTGAGAAGGAAGTGGGTTTCAGGCCACATGTCCTGTTTTGTCTTTATACTTTGCTCATAGCCATAGTTCCTGAAGGCTTCCAGGAGTATATTAAGCAGGCTAACATCTGTACAATAACTAACATCTGTTGTGCCTTTTCTGTCTCCTCCCCAGGGGAGATGTGTGGCAGAGTGGTTTGCTTTATTTTAAATGGACTTCCAAAACAACAAAAAAGCACATTAAAAAAACCCCTTTCCTGATAGAAGTCATCTTTGAGCTCAACAAAAGCACATGCAAGGTAAAGTCAAGGCAATGTGCCATGTATTTCCAGCAGAAGGCAGCACAGCGGGTTCCAGAGTGGGTTTAAGTGGAGCAGTCTGGAGAAGGCTCCTCATCCTGAGCTGATGAGCTGCACTTCACTGTAGGCAGTTTCTCTGAGCTAAAGGATCAGAGCTGCTGAGCTGAGTCTTCAGTCTGGAGCTCTCCTCAGCCTTTGGGTGCAGTGTCTCATGCTGTCTTCTGCTGCTTTCAGTCCAACTCTGAGTGCAGTTCGCAGCAGCCATGCATTGGGTAGTGGCTGTTGCTTAAGCAATCTGTTGTGTGTATGTGTCTCTTTTCCCCAAATGCTTTGTGAGTCTTTGAACTCAAAGAGGTGCAGGGAGATACAAGGTCATTCCTTTTCTTAATCAAACAATGTTCATGAAGATCTTTGTACATGGAACTGAGCAACCTTTGCCTCACAGCTGTAGTCCTCCAGAGTATTCCCATCCTGCCTACCACAGCTGACAAAAGTTTCATAGAATCACAGAATGCTTTGGGTTGGAAAAGACCTTTTGATCATTCAGTCCCAACCCCCTGCCATGGTCAGGGACACCTTCCACTAGAGCAGGTTGTTCCAAGCCCCTGTGTCCAACCTGGCCTTGAACACTGCCAGGGATGGGGCAGCCACAGCTTCTCTGGGCACCCTGTGCCAGCGCCTCAGCACCCTCACAGGGAAGAACTTCTGCCTCAGAGCTCATCTCAATCTCCCCTCTGGCAGGTTAAAGCCATTCCCCCTTGTCCTGACACTACACTCCCTTTGTAAAAAGTCCCTCTCCAGATTTCTTGTAGGTCCCTTTCTTGTTTCCCTTAAACTTACTCATAGCTTACTACTTTCAGTTCTCTTTCCTTTTATTAGTCACAGAACGCATGTTTGTGTCAGTGGTTTTTGTACATCATTCTTTCATTTGTAAAATGTCGCTGTTGTACTACTGCTGATGACTGTACCTTCTTCTAACCAGGCTTAGCTAGGTAGTCCTGCTTATAAGATCTTAACACTTTAGGTGGTGTAACTGGTTTGGGTTAATCCTGGAATAGTTTATTTTTGGAATGGAACTTTGCATGTCATCTGGTCCAACCTCCCGATCCAAGCTGGGCCCAATTTCAAAATGACATTAGGTTGCTCAG
>NW_009940550.1:9831-10551 GCF_000696875.1 Nestor notabilis
TGACATCCTGGCAATAACTGTGATTATGAAAGCTGTAATTAGAAAAACCTCATCTCTGCTCATGCACCTTTGCTGTTGTTAGTTCTAACCAACAGGTAAGGGATTATAAACGAGTACTAAACTGCTTTTTTCTTTTGTCGTTGTGGTCTGCTCTAATTAAGTCTGTTTGCAAAAGTCATTGCTGGTGTCTTACTCCTTTGCATAAGTGTGGAAGAGAAATGTTCTGGTTCAGCTTTTCAATGAATTTTGACTTAAAGCTAAAAAATGCCTGTGTGATTTAAGTTGTAAAAGGTACTTCACACAGTTTGTGGGGTTTATTACCTGTTTGCATAGCTGTTCTACAAAGGATGGTGAAAGGAAGTGCTTGTAGCATGAGAACCAGCAGCTCCCATAGAATCACAGACTGGTTTGGGTTGGAAAGGACCTTAAGATCACCCAGTTCCCAGCCCATACTCAGCGCTGTGCTCCTGCAGCGCAGTTTGGCTACACGGCAGCTCCATCTGCTGTTCTTGAGCTGCAGCTTTCCCTCTGTGGCCAAACCTTTGTATCGATTCTTGTGCTTCTTCACTCAGTATGTGCTCTGACTTAGTACATTTTCAAACAGTTTTTCCTCTTGTGAGGAGATACTCCTTGGGACACCTCCAGACTGTGTTTTGATGTTCTGGATTCAGAGTATCTTTGAATTTCTTGGCAATAACCAGCAGTTGTGACATCTCCCTC
>NW_009940550.1:10582-35928 GCF_000696875.1 Nestor notabilis
ACTGCTTCATCACATCAGGGTTTTTTTTTAAGTCATGTTTTGTGTCTTACCCTTGCAAAGACAAGTTACTACAAGCTGTGAAGCTTCATCATCTAGCAATAAAGAACTTCCCGCTCTTCAGTTGAGTAATAGGTACTTGTGACTTCTTCTGGAGAAGTCTGGACTTGTCTGTGCTGCTTGGGACCTTACGCAGGTTCATAGTTTGTGTTATGAATATGATGAATAGAGGCAATTCAGCTGCTGTGAGTTGTGATTTGGGGTTTGTTTTGTGGGAGTACACTGACAGGTCACATCACAAGGAAACCGCAGTAAATCATATCTCTAACTACATAAATTAACATAAAACTAACTATCACTTGGGAAAACATATTCCTTTTGGAATGCTACTAACCTAACTTGCTAGCTCGTATGGAATAGGCAGTAAGATGGGGTTTAGAATCTGTTCTGTACAATACCCCACTGAATAAACTCAGCCTGGTGTCAAAAGGATGCTTATCCATTAAATTACCCTGATATTTTTTTTCCTCCTTATTTCCTCCCCCCCCTCCACTGTATCATATAATCATAGAATAGTATCTTTGCTTTTTGTCTGTTGCATATTAAAGCTGCCTGCACTGTGAGAATATTTTGGTACATATCTTTGTAGTCCAGGAAAGTTAAATACATTTTGTAGTCTTGTAGCTGGTGCTGTGGCTTCAGGCAGGAAGGCTGCAGAATCGAGTTTTAAAGCTAATTGTTTAATTTAGATGTATCCTGTCTGCCTTTTATGGAATCATGAGCCTGTTTTTGCCTGTCTCTGGCTAGCAGCCTAACCAGAAAAGTTAAATAGGAAAAGATACTTTTCCCCTTTACAAGCAGGCCTGAACAAAAGATGTATTCAAACAGTGTTGGAGTTGAACTTCTAATAGTGTTGGAGTTTAAATAAACTGTGACTTTTATCAGATTTGCCTTATCCAATCTCTTGTCTTTAATTATTGCAAGGTCTTATGACCAAGGACTTTCAGTTGCTGACCTTGTTCTGCCTTTCTACATCTAATAACTCTTATGCCTGCTGTAGAAAGTGAAACTAAAGCTAGTAACTGTCCAAATGAAAAAGGAGCAGCTGAATTCTCAGGGTAAAATAAGCCCAGCATGTGTTGTCAGCACTTTTCAGTGTCAGAGCCCTTGAATATGTGTATGAGAACATCACCATGTACTTGGGAGTAAGTAGTAAATGGTCCCACTGAGCAAAACTGTGGAACATACATAAATCAGTTTTCTCTGGTTGTGGAAGCAGCCACTGCTGTCAGCTTACGCAGGGTGAAGACCTGGTCTTTATGTCTGTCAAGGCCATGCATGGACCTTCAACTGTGCCCAGTGTTCTGCTGGCAGTGAGCTGCAACACAGCTCTCCTCTCACCTCAGCCTCAGAGGGGGTAAGCTGTGAGAGTTTGGAAATGTCACTTCACAGCAGATTGTTAAATAAGTTCCTGTGCTCTCTTTGGCCCAAAACAAATGTAAATACATGGTGTGGAGTTCTGGATCCTGTGGGTCAAGAGTTAGGCTTTCTTGACTTCGTTGGAGGAACCTGCCTAGCAGTTGGGTCATCGTAGAATCACAGGGTGGTTTGGGTTGGAAGATCAAGTTCCATGGGCAGGGACACCTTCCACTAGAGCACGTTGCTCCAAGCCCCTGTGTCCAACCTGGCCTTGAACACTGCCAGGGATGGGGCAGCCACAGCTCCTCTGGGCACCCTGTGCCAGCGCCTCAGCACCCTCACAGGGAAGAGCTTCTGCCTCAGAGCTCATCTCAGTCTCCCCTCTGGCAGGTTAAAGCCATTCCCCTTGTCCTGTCCCTACATCCCTTGCCCAAAGCCCCTCTCCAGGTTTCCTGGAGCCCCTTTAGGCACCGGAGCTGCTCTAAGGTCTCCCCTTCAGGAGCCTTCTCTTCTCCAGGCTGAACCTGCTCTCTCAGCCTGGCTCCAGAGCGGATGTCTTGGATCATCCCCATGGCCTCCTCTGGACATGGCACCAGCAGCTCCACGTCCCTCTTGTGCTGTTCCCCAGAGCTGGATCAGGACGGCAGGGGAGGGTCTCACCAGGGCACAGCAGAGGGGAAGAATCCCCTCCCTCGACCTGCTGCTCATGCTCCTTTGGGTGCAGCCCAGCACACTGTCACTGCACAAGCAGCTAGTGCTTGGATTTGTGTGTGTGTTACTGCTTTTTAATACTTCCAGATGTTCTCAAAACAGGAAATGTGCAAGGCTGGTTCCTGGAGCATCTGAGAGATTTAGCAAAGGTGTTGGTGTAAAGGCAGATGGGTGAGCAGAGATCTTGAAGCCAGCAGATGTCAGGCTGTTACCGCAAGCAAGAAGCTGTGGAAGGATAAGATGATGCTCTGTGCTGACAAGTCAAATTGGGGGAAGCTACAGCTCATCTTCAGCTGCTGAACAGAAGTGGTGATGATTTGTGACTACTCTTCTGGACTAGTTTTATGGTTTGGTTTAGTTCTTATAGCAAAAGCCTGCGTGGGTATTTCAGTTCATGCCCATGCAGGGAGTTACCTTGTAAAAGCAACTGAAACCCTCCCATATGGATGCATGCTTGGGGAAGGGGCTAGTGCATATCAAGCGGGATAGTGCATACAAAGCAGTGTGAGTAAAAGCTGGAAAACTGACGTTAAGAACTGAAGTTGAATTTCTGATGAGGGAATAAGGCTGACACTGTGGGGTTTGGTTAGGTGCTCAGTGTGGGCTTGCACTATTTGTAGGGCAGTGGAAAGAACTGGGGAGGGAATGTGCATCAGTGAAAATGCAAGGAGAGGAGAAGCCTTTCACAAACTATCTGAAAAATCAATGGCACAAGAACTACAGAGAATTAGTGTTTTCCAAGAATAATAAGTCATGGCAAAAACCAAACCAAACCCCTGCCCACTTTCTAACAAGAATCTGTTTAAATTTCAATCTTAGGCCAAAAGAGGGAAAAAGAGATGTTGGGGTTTTTGTTTGGCTTGGTTTTGTTTGCTTTGGGTTTTTTATAAATAAGGGATTTTCCAAGGACTCAGACCACTGCAGGACAATGACTCTTTACTTGTTGATAGAGTTTTATTACATCAGATACTTTGTGATCCCCTCAGGAGATTTATCTGATGGCCTAAATGTATTTAGGATACCTCATGTTAAGCATCATGCTATAAAAAGGGCATGGATTTAGTCTTTACTGGCTGAAAATAACATTTCTCCTTCAGCATATGCACCTGTAACTTTGGCTGCTTTCCTTTGTGAAGCAGGAGAGTTTGGATGTATTAGAAATATAAATTAATTCAACATCATAATTATTTTTATCGTTGTAGAACTTCTTCTTGTCTGTCTTTATCTTCTATCTGCAAAATGACTGTCAGCACTTCCAGTGGACTCCAGGAGCAATCTCAGCTCCCTGACCATGTTTTTCTTCTTGTTACAGGTTGATCACTTTGGATTTGATGAAAATCTTACGTTCCAGCAGCGATATCTCATAGCAGACCAGCACTGGAAGGCAGACAATGGACCAATACTATTTTATACGGGCAATGAAGGAGACATCACCTGGTTCTGCAACAATACAGTATGTAGAAAATAGATTCTTGAATGACAGTCTTCCTTTCCAGTGGTGGCATACTGAAAAATAAGGAAGAACAAGGAGACCGTGTCAGAACATCATTTAAAGAGGTGTTTGTACTGGTTATGATTGTTACAGGAGGAAGAGGAAGCTGAATAAAAGCACAGAAAGAGTTTTAGGGGGTTCAGGGTCCTATCCAAAGCCCACAGAAATCAAAGGGGTGCACTTATTGCTGGGTAAGTGAAGGAAGTTTCCAGAGGAAGCATTATAAGGTGCTCCAAGCTAAGAATGCGAAAGTTTGGACCAGATTCCACCTATCCTAGTAGTTTAGAGTCCCCAAATAAAATGGGACATTTTGATGGGGCTTTTTTCTCTATGAAAGAAATGTGAAATGAAATGAAGGGGGCTAGAAATCAAAGATAGGTGATTCTTGTTCTCTGATAAGACCTGTGAAGCTTTTGCTTCCCTGACTGATACAAATACAGAATGGAGTGTGGGGGTATTTTTCACTACTTCAATGCAAAGTCCAGTAACACAACAGGAGGTGGCATGTGCTGAGCTGAAAGCCAGCAGGGACTGCTTATGCACTTTGCTCTGTCACCAGGTGGTCTCTGTCTGCCTCTTTCCATAACTGGTGGTAACAAGCTGCTGTCAATAAGTAATAACAAGTTGTAGTTGGTTATTAGTTGAAAATAAGTGTGTTGCAATGCTCTAGATTATTGTTTACTGCCAAACAAATGTTGTGTGTTCTGTCGTGTGATGCTAACTCAAATGCATGCTTTTGTCCTGGAGTATTATTTCCTATGGGTTAAATTCATGCCATAGGAGTTCTGGCAGCACGGCCTGTGTGTACTCACAAAACAATATTGGTTTAATGTTTTGCAGCATTAAAATACACATATTTTCTTTGTATGTGTCTCTGTCTCTAGGTGGATATCAGTTTTGTGTGTTGCTTACTTCAGTGATACTTCAAAGCCAAATTGCACTCTGTCTTCCTAGTTGTATTTTGATAGTGGTACCTTTCTAATCAAAGAGTAAGAGTTGGAGTACACTACACTGAAAGTAGAGACTTTGAAAAGAATTGCTTCAGCTTATTTCAATGTCTGTTTTCCTCCAACTAGGGTTTTATGTGGGATGTGGCTGAAGAACTTAATGCCATGTTGGTGTTTGCTGAACATAGATATTATGGAGAATCTTTGCCATTTGGGAATGAGTCTTTCAGCGTAAGTGTTGTCTTTCGTCTTCCTTAAATGCTTTCTATACAAACATAATGCTGCCTGTTGTAATTCTTACCTGTGCAATGACTGTTTAGCCCAGTAAGATTTAAATGTGCTGGAAGCACACAACTGGTTTTTGTAACTATCAATGCTAGGATAAAAAGAAAAAGAACTCTGAGATTTTCTAACACTTCAGGGGACACCTGCAAAGAAAATTCCATTTGTTATCAGGAGGAGATTTGGAATTCTGCAGCTGCCATGGGGGATACAAAGGCTGTTGCTGGGAATCACTCCTGTGCTGTATATAACCTGCTTCCTTTGTCTCAGGATTCCAAGCATCTGAATTACCTGACATCAGAACAAGCTCTGGCAGACTTTGCAGTACTCATTGAGTACTTAAAGACAACCATTGCTGGAGCCCGTTACAGCCCTGTCATTGCTATAGGAGGATCTTATGGAGGAATGCTTGCAGCCTGGTTTAGGATGAAGTACCCCCATGTGGTAGTTGGGTGAGTGTATTCATCCTGCTCAAACGCAGAGCAGGCATTTGTTATTTCCCTGCTATAAATACTACAGCACTGGGACAGGTACAATAATTCAAGCTGACTTGAGTTTATCACTACTGGGAGGAAGAATTATGTTACTTTTGAGTCTGGGAAGAGGCACTGTTTGACTAATAAAGACAGCTGTAGGTCAGAGGGTACTGAATGGTGTATACTTTCAGAGCTATCTGTTAGTTTTGTAAAAACAATTACTATGAACACTGACTATGCTCAATTTTTCTAGGGTCATCAGACTTCCTGATGACTTGAGGCAGGTCTTTAATCTCTTCAGTGCCTTAATTCCCCTCTGGGAAACAGGAATAGCGATTTCCTTACCTTTGTCTGCTGGATAGAGTAGATATTTGAGGGCAGGGGCTCTCTTCAGTTGAGTTTGTGCAGTTCCTGGTGAGAAAGACCTGGTTGCTAGATGAGAATGAAAAATACTAGCGCAAGTCTGATTTTCTGCATTATGTATTTACCTTTGTACTAGTGTCCAAGGCTCCCAGTCTTCAACAGCCTTTGCATGCAGACCTATGGAAGAGTTTTGCAACATTATGGTTAGTTTGTCTAGGGCTCAGTGTCCAAGCTGAATTATAGATGCTTCTTTGATCGTGGTTATGGGGAGGGTATTGACCAGGGGATGGGAGCTCGATTGTAGAGAGGTTCAGGATCTCTTTATGTCCCTTTGCAGAGCTCTGGCAGCCTCTGCCCCCATCTGGCAGTTTGGTGATTTGGTTCCATGTGGCACTTACTTCAGCATAGTGACCAATGATTTCAGAAAGAGTGGGACAGGCTGTGCAGAAAGTATCCGGAATTCCTGGAATGCCATTAACAACCTTTCCTTAACAGGTAAGGCCTCATCAATACTTTTTCAAAGGGTTGTAACGTTCAGGATTGTGTTGTAGAGTCATAGAATGGTTTGGGTTGAAGGGACCTTAAAGCTCACCCAGTTCCAACCCACTGCCACGGGAGAGCAGGTTGCTCCAAGCCCCTTTGTCAAACCTGTCCTGGAACACTGCCAGGGATGGGGCAGCCACAGCTTCTCTGGGCACCCTGTGCCAGCACCTCAGCACCCTCATAGTGACATGGTCTGGTGTGAGATGTCCCTGCTCATGGCAGGGGGTTTGGAACTGTATGATCTTAAGGTCCTTTCCAACCCAAACCATTCTGTGATTCAGTTCTCAGGACTCAGTTGGACTTGATCTTAAGGGTCTCATCCAACCTAAATGATTCTGTGATTCTACAGCTACCTTAGAGGAGGTTTGTAACAAGGTGGGTGTTGATCTCTTCTCTCAAGTACCAAGCAATAGGATGAGAAGAAATGGCCTCAAGTTGCACCAAGGGAGGTTTAGACTTAGTGTTAGGAAATCTTTCTTTGCCTAAAGAGTTGTCAAGCATTGGAACAGGCTGCCCAGGGAAGTGGTTGAGTCCCCATCCCAGTAAGGCATCTAGTTGTGGTGCTTGGGGCATACATTAGTGGTGGACTTGGTAATGTTGGGTTAACTGGTGGACTTAAGGCTCTTTTCCAGCCCAAATGATTCTATAATTCTATATCACGTGGGGTCACTGTACAGCAAAGGAGTTAAATGTGAAAAAAATCATTAACCTTGCTACTTCAGTTCAGTGTCCTAAGGAGAAAGCCTGGTGTGATGAGTTGGCTGATTCAAATCAAGGAAGCTGAATTGGATGAATTCCAGTCCAGATAAAATAATGAAAAGAAAGGCCAGGAGATACAAAGAGATTTATCTACTCACAGTGAAGTAGCTGCCTTGAAGCTTTCCTTTTATTGGAGAAGCATGCCCTGATGTTACTTCCTATCAAAAAACCATGCCCAGCGTCTTGTAAATCTTTGCTTGGAACTAGATGATCTTTAAGGTCCCTTCCAACCCAAACCGTTCTGTGAAGTCTGTCTTTGGTTTTTTATATAGATATCTTAGCTGTGACATACCCATACACTGAAGTATACAGGTTTTCTCTCTTCACTTAGAGTGCTGACTAAGATCTGATCTGCTGTGTTTGTATGTATGCTGAATAATTTCTCCAGGTTGCACCAAGGGAGGTTTAGACTTAGTGTTAGGAAATCTTTCTTTGCCTAAAGAGTTGTCAAGCATTGGAACAGGCTGCCCAGGGAAGTGGTTGAGTCCCCATCCCAGTAAGGCATCTAGTTGTGGTGCTTGGGGCATACATTAGTGGTGGACTTGGTAATGTTGGGTTAACTGGTGGACTTAAGGCTCTTTTCCAGCCCAAATGATTCTATAATTCTATATCACGTGGGGTCACTGTACAGCAAAGGAGTTAAATGTGAAAAAAATCATTAACCTTGCTACTTCAGTTCAGTGTCCTAAGGAGAAAGCCTGGTGTGATGAGTTGGCTGATTCAAATCAAGGAAGCTGAATTGGATGAATTCCAGTCCAGATAAAATAATGAAAAGAAAGGCCAGGAGATACAAAGAGATTTATCTACTCACAGTGAAGTAGCTGCCTTGAAGCTTTCCTTTTATTGGAGAAGCATGCCCTGATGTTACTTCCTATCAAAAAACCATGCCCAGCGTCTTGTAAATCTTTGCTTGGAACTAGATGATCTTTAAGGTCCCTTCCAACCCAAACCGTTCTGTGAAGTCTGTCTTTGGTTTTTTATATAGATATCTTAGCTGTGACATACCCATACACTGAAGTATACAGGTTTTCTCTCTTCACTTAGAGTGCTGACTAAGATCTGATCTGCTGTGTTTGTATGTATGCTGAATAATTTCTCCAGATTAGTTATAAGTGAAATGTGCTTTTAGCAGTAACACAGCTGACCTATGTGTTAATGGCACAATATACTAATTATTACTTTATCTTTTCTTAAAGGTGCAGGCTTACAATGGCTTTCCAACACATTCCTGTTGTGCAGCCCATTAAAAAGTCCTCAGGATGCTGTTCTATTGAAAAATTGGCTGAGTGAAACATGGGTAAACTTGGCTATGGTGAACTACCCCTACAAAGCTGACTTCTTGCAGCCTCTGCCAGCTTGGCCTATACAGGTGATTGAGAGTCAGTGTCTTGTAAAATTGACCATTTGATTTAACTAGTTCCCTCCAGACCATAAAATGTACTTGGAATGGCCAAATGTGGAAGCTGTGCTCTAACCTTGTCTGTAGGGAACAAGGGAGGGATCTACTTCCTAGCTTCCACAATGATAATGATGGAAAAGATTAGACAGGGGAGGGAAAGATAGAAAGTTCACTTCTTGGCCAATGCAAGCTGTGCATCTTCCAACCCCAATGTATACATGGAGCTTCTTTGTTATTTATTTGCGTGTGTTATCTTTTCATTACAGAGGAGCTAAGCACTTTATTATCTATTTTAAAGTATGGGGAAGGGATTGAAAAGCTTGCTGAATAAAACAGTACGGTTGCACTGTTTCTAAATGGTTTTAACCAGGAAATGTAAAGTTTCAGGATCCTCATAGTGGCATCCACGATGCAAATGGATACTGCTTTTTGTGATAATGCTCTGGGTGTATCATTGCATAGAAGGATGCTTCCTGGAAGCGGTCTGGCTGTATTATGACAAGAAATTGATATCCTATCAGGTATCATGTATTTATCATTCTATCTTACATATTTAGACTCCCCCTTCTCTCTTTGCTTCAGGAAGTCTGCAAGTTCTTGAAGGATCCCAGTCTCCCTGACAAGTTGTTGCTGCAGAATATTTTCCAGGCAGTAAATTTGTACTACAATTACTCAGGAGGAGTCTCATGCTTAGATATGTCTGAGACTGCAACAAAGAACCTGGGCCAGTTGGGTTGGTACTATCAGGTATGCACTTTGTCCGTTCTAAATTGCAACCCAGTGAGGTTTTTGAGCTCCAGCTGATGAGAATTGTCAAGTCATTCAGCTGTCAAATGCTGTTTGAGCTTCTTTATTGAAGCACTAACAGTCTCCTGGGAATACATCCTGTTGCCCTACTTGTACTTTCAGGCTTGCACTGAGATGGTGATGCCCATGTGCACAGATGGTGTCAATGACATGTTTGAGCCTCAGAAATGGGACTTTGATGCACTTTCAGAAGAGTGTTACAGGCTGTGGGGAGTGAGGCCTCGCCCCTCTTGGATTCTCTCTATGTATGGAGGGAAAAACATCAGTTCACACAGCAACATCATCTTCAGGTGAGCTTTGTTAGGCTTCGAGTGGAGTCTTCCACTGGTTTGGGTTGTCAGTGCAGAAAGCCTGCACTAAGCACTAAGTAGCAAAAGGATCTGTCTCCAGCTGAATAGAAGATGGGCATGCTTTGTGCTGCTTTTGAGAGTGAAATGGTCAATCTGCAATGGCCAAAGAAGCCAACTGTTCTGTCACTGCCTGTGTGACTCTGGGTTGGGATTCTGCCAACCATTCTTCTTCCCATGTGGAATCCTTATCTTGTGGCCAAAGTCCAGGTTTCCCATGCTGGTAAATCCCTCTGGCTTTTATGAAGCCAAAGCACTGTCTCTTCCACATAAAAGGAAAGTCTAAACAAGCTCTAGCTATAACACAGCATCTCAGCCACTGAAGTTGTTGCTCTGGGTGATAGCCTTGTGGAGGGGCTGGTGTGACATTCCTTTTTCCCTTTGATACAGAAAGGAGAGGGAAGTAACTTGAGGAGCTTTCCTGTTACTGCCAATTGCTCTTTTCTTTTAGTGGTAATTAGGCAAGTTTCATACAAAGAGATGTTCCCATTCTAGCAAGGCATATTGCTAATACAACAGAAGCTTGTCTGAAACACATTTGTATTAGGGCAAAAAGTGAAAGGACTGTTTCAGTCTAGTGCATGCTGCTTGCTTTCCACTCAGCCTTCACTTTGCTTATTTTTAAGGTTAAACTCTGCTTCCTTTAAAGGGAGGTTTATGTAGCTGTACTTCTACTGTGAGGTGATATAAAGCTATGTACTGGCTGTTGGTCAGGTTGTTGTATGGTGGGCATCTCCTGGAAATAGATATAGATATATATATATATGCCTCTGTGCTCTGGCTAAAACTGTTCAAGGCCTTTTAAAAAGCAAAACCTGCATTTCTTTAAACCAAACTCAGAATTAAGTCTGTTGGACCTGGTAAATAGGTGTGCATTTTAAAAGCAGAAACTCCTTACTTGAATTGGGGATTATGCTCTGGATTTCAGCTGTTACCATTGGTCTGTTTGGCTCCAAAGACCTGTTGCTTTCCACTAGTTTGCCTCTTGCTGTTTCTGTCCCAGCAGGGTATCTGCTTTGTAGTGAGAAATTCCACCCTTTTTTGGAGAACTTCTTAATAATGAAATAAAAATTGTTGGTTTAACTTATTTCCTGCAGGGTGTTCTTATTTCCAAGGCCTCACAGCTCTCTCTACAGTAGAAACCTACTTCGTAAGCGATGGACAAGCAAACAAATCTAAATAAGTGTTTAAGAATTTATGCCAGCTGAAGGAGCTTGAAATGAGAAAAGCTTGAAAGCAATCAAATGAGTGAAGCAGTGCTGTACACACAAAGCTGGGTTGTTTCTCTTCAGACAAATACATTGTCAACACTGTACATTTATATAAGAGCCTTTTATTCTTGAACACTACAGAGTGCTTTCCAAAAAATATCCCTATGTTTACCAGGGAAAGCAGCTCCCTGTGGGGTGAAAGCTTCAAGTGTCAGGCAACTTGCACAAGAGTGTAGTGCAGGGAGGGAAAAACACTCCTTCTGAAGAGAATCAGTGTAGGCTGGGTTTATCCAGGATGGTTGTACTGGTGTTGTCACTTCTCCCTCCATGAGCAGTGCATCGCTGCACATTCACACTGGTGGATGGTATGTTATCAATGCAGGAGTCTCCCTTCTTGGAGGTATGTAGTGTGTGAGTGGTTACTCAGTTGTAAGTAGATATTACTTCCCTGTCCTGGCCTGCACAACCTTATTAAAACACTGGTTTGAGGAAATTGGGGTTTTCAGAACCCTGTTTGCCCTTTTTCTTCCAGCAGTTTCCACTCCTGATACTCTAACACACTGTATTCTTGGTGTGGAAGTGCTGCACAGTGGAAATGGCATTTTAACACTGTTCAGGCATATGGTGGCAGAAAGCAGTTGGTAGTCTTGTCATCAGCATGTTATGGTAATCACAGTCAGCCCATGTTATATCAGACAGCACAGAATTTGATACGCACAGTCTAAAACCTGATGATTTTCCATCTGGTTGGATCACAGCTAAGCTGGGTGCTTTGAAGATAGGGCACCCATCTAGTACTGCATTGGAAGGGGAGAGGCAGAAAGTGAAGGCTCTGTTTTGAGAGATACATTGAGCCATGCGCAGACGGTGGGATTCTTACCATAAAAGAAGGGAGTGGAGGAAAAGAAGGCAGAACAGTGCCTGGCTGAAGAGAAAAGATGAGAGAAAAAAGTTAATAAAAGGAAACTTGGCAGTTGTGGAGAGTGGGCATGTTAAAAAAGGATGCACAGACAGAGCTGCTGTGGTTGCTCAGAACAAGGAGAGGTTTTACACAGGGCTGGGGGGCTGAGGAGGCTCTGAGGTGAAGATAGGAAAGGGAACTGTTTTGCTGTGGGATAGGCAGGACCCTATTTATGATGTCAAGGCAATATTATGAATGAAAACAGGACTAGGGTGCTGATACTTTGCATTAGGTTCTTTCTGAAGCCCAGCTGGCCACTGTTGGAAAGGAATGGCTGACTTCTTTATTCTCTTTTACTACTTCTGTTTACACTGGGGAAACTTCTGTCCTGTAAGATGGATGACTGGGTACTTATGTGTATGCTTAGCTTCAACACAAATAATCTATTCCTGTTGGTACTGAATTATCTTACTCTGTGAAACTGTTATGGCTTTGTGGTGAGCCCTCCTTTCGGCAAGTACCACTTCCCAAACTGTGTCAGTGCCTCTGGTGCTATCACTTGCCAGGAGCTGCAGAGGATGCAGCCAGAAGCTCCCAGAAAGGAGGGTTGTTTTCTTGTTCCATGCTTACTATCCACGTGATTGGGACCAAAAGATCCAAGTTCATGTACATCTTGGGTCTCTCAGCAACTCGCCCCCTGTTGCCAAGGTGCTCTGCTGATTGAGGCGACCTTTTAAATCCAGTGCTTTTTGCTCATTGGGCAGCTCTGGATGCTTTTTGTTTTGCAGGTACAAAATGTTTCTCTTCTAAGTCATATTGAGAATCACTGAAAATAAAGAACTACAGAGATCCAGGATACTTGAAGGGTTTTAATGAAGAAACAAAGTCTGAGTTCAGCCCCCATCGGGTTTTTACTCTTGGTTATTTCTACAAAACACTTTTTTACTCATTATTTCTTTCTGCTGTTTTCTGGTGCTGCCACTGTGGTATTTTTCTAGCTGCTTATCTCTTAATGTCTAAGGATGTTTTAATTTCATAGATCCTCTTCGAAATTTACATTGACACACAATAGCCCATCTCTGATGTTATCTTTTGGTCCAGTGTTTTAAGTGAGAAACAAGTCTAGATCTGCATAAGTCTAAAGCTACAAATGGGATGCAAAACTCTCACCCTAGTTCAGCCATTGGCTTGCTGTGTGAACCAGGCATTATTTGGAGCCAGATCTACACAGTGCAAGGAATCCCTTCAGTGATCTGGGGGAGTAAATTTCATTAACTTGTCCCGTCACAGAGGAAGAGTCTGTTTAATATGGTTTCTTGAGGGATAAATGCTTTAATAGGGTTGTTACATGGTCTGGGAATTTGCATGTCTTGGTGCAGGGAACCTGAACCTTTTCTGATCAAAGGCAGGTGGCAGCCTGAGACTGTGGCACTATTATAGGTCACTGCCTGAACTAGCAGGTGAATAATGACAGAAGTGTAGCCCTGCTTAAACTGCAGTAGCTCACACCTCTGTCAAGAAGGCTCCTTTCAGCAGAGGGGTGGGCACAAGACATTGAGGTCTGTTTCTGTCAGGACATATGTAAGACATTCTTTACTGTGAGGGTTGTTATCTTCCCTGTGAGGGTGCTGAGGTGCTGGCACAGGGTGCCCAGAGAAGCTGTGGCTGCCCCATCCCTGGCAGTGTTCAAGGCCAGGTTGGACACAGGGGCTTGGAGCCACCTGCTCTAGTGGAAGGTGTCCCTGCCCGTGGCAGGGGTTGGAGCTGGATGAGCTTTAAGGTCCATTCCAACACAAACCAGGCTGGGATTCTATGAAAACTAGTTGTGAGTTGACTGCTGTGCAGATGTACCTAATGAGATGTCCTTTCCTTACAGCAACGGTGGCCTGGACCCATGGTCTGCAGGTGGGGTGACCCAGAACATCAGCGCTTCCCTCGTGGCAATTGTGATCCCAGATGGAGCCCATCACCTGGACCTGCGCAGCCGCAACCCTTTGGACCCCAAATCAGTGCAGCAAGCTCGAGCCTTGGAGATCTGCTACATGAAGCAGTGGATTAAAGAGGCCAGGCACAGCCACTGAAGTGGTGCTGCAGCAACCGTGGCCACTGCACCTCCACTGGCTTTGTTGGGAGAAGGGCCAGGCCCTATCACATGGTCATTTGAACATTTCACTCCTGCTTCCTCACCTGTGTTGCAGTGCTAACCATTGCTTGTGCCCATGAGAGAAGCAGGCAGCAGATGATGAAGAGCATTCTCAGATAATGAATTTCAGTCCAAGTGCATGGATTGAGCTGCCTGCTCTGGCTTGCTTTCCTCTTCTGCTCTTCTCAAATGCTGTACTTCACCATGAAGTAAAGAGCTCTTGTTCCAGGGTTGATGCCTTCCTCACTGCACTAGGTGATTGTGCTGACTGCTGGTATATACAGTGATTAAATGGCAGTGCTGTTAATGATGAAACTCCTGCTGCCTTCAGTGGCATTGAATTTCAGACATCTTCAGCTGCTGTAAACCATCAGGAGCAGGGAGATAACGGGGAGCAGAAATCACATCTTAGTGTGATGTTTGGAGAGGTAGGGCAGTGCTGCCTGTGAAGAAACTAAACAGCCCTTCCCTTTGGGAATCAACACTGGAAAAGAAGTAAATATTTCCTTTTTCCTTCATTTTCTGGCAGCTTATTAATCACAGCTGCCTCAGGTGGCTTTTCCATTCTGTGCAGTACTGAATGGTCAGGGCTGGGCCCAGACTCACTATGCTGGTAACTGGCTGAGCATGCACAATCTGCAGCAGGGTTTTGTTCCTGCCTTTGCTGTTTGTCCTGCTTCCAAACTATCTGCCACTGTGATGATGGTTGCCAAAGAAAACTCTGGGTGTATTTTGTGTGTCTGTGTATGTGTGTATCCCCCACAAGCACTTAGTTCTTTCAAGCCAGGAAGCTTTCGAAGCTATTCTCTTGAGCAAACGTGACACTTGTGCTGGCTACGTCTTATGAAGTGACAAATAATTGGGGCTGTGCCTTGTGGGGGTTCTTCCCTCCCCCCCTGTTTTGTGCATTGTTCACATTCTGCACGCTCTGTTTGCTGATGGCTCTTCAATAAAAGCCTTTCTCAGAAAATTGTTTGCAGGACAAACTATTGAAAGCCCAGAACGCAGCTTTCCCCTCGGAGCAGCGCGGAGCCTGATGCTGAGCTCACCCAGCCAGGTGCACTGGCCTTTCTGTAAGGCTTCCAAACTGCCCTGATTCAAGGGACAGTGTATTTGACATTAATAAATGGCTGGGGCAGTCCCCTCATCTTCCAGCTTTGGCTTCACTCACACTGAAGCCCTTCTTCAGAAAGGAGTCTTTGCAGTTTAAAGATGACTCCATTTCGGAAAGACTCAGCCTTGTCCCCAGGCTCCTAAAATTCCAGTTCTCTGGAAAAGTTCTCTCAGCTGTGATGACATGCCTGATAGTTGAGTATTTTCCTAAGACATCACGTTGCCATCCACAAAGAGAACCCAACACTGAAATTTCATCTTTTAAACCCCTCCTGTACCTCTTCTTATCAACCAAGTTCGTGGCAGTCCCTTGCCTTGTGTTCTGCAATGAGAACCTCTCCTGCTCTTGAGCAAGGTAATTGCTACAGAGAGAAAGACCAGAGAACTACAGGGGGAAAAGGAAGAGTTATATAGAATTTGCCTGAAAGCTGTTGACTGGAAGCTGTTGGTAATCCCTTTTCCAGTGGTTCTGATTCTTGGTTCTCTGCTGTGGATGGGCTCCACTCTCTCATCTCACTTGTGTACTTTATAATAACATGGTGGCTTGAATTTTTTCTTTAAACCAATAAAAAATATCATTTTCTTAATCAAGTGGGTTACAGTCAAGTTTTTAGAAGTACCATTGTATCATATGAGGTGTTATTTGCTGTGTGGTGGTGTCCTGGTTCACTGCAAGGCAAGGGATGGAATCTACAACAGCAAGTGTGAGTTTGGGGATCACAGATGGTTTAACTGAGCAAGCAAGAGCCTGAGTTTGCTGCTTGCACTGATTGCTCTGGGTAATACTGCAGATTCTGGGATAAATATTTCCATGTTGTATGGGGAAAGACATGGGGATATTCATGTGTTGGGATGTAGATGGTCCAAACTAACAGCAACTGTATGTTGTGGATCTGCTTGTCTCCTCCTCTCTCCCCCGCTGCCTAACTTACTGCCTCAGGAAATAGCAGCTTCTCTGTTGTCTCTGTTATTCAGTGTGGTTTTGTTTGGGGTTTCTTGTTTGTTTGTTTAAAATCTCACTATTCCATTTAGTTTGTATCTGTGAGACTGATTCAAGTGTGTTTTGGATCAGGTTCTTACTGCTTGGACCAGCTTAGGAATTAGGTGATTGGCTTTCTGTTAGTTTTAATTGCTCTTTCTTTTTCTTTCCTTCTTTCCCCTCAAGTTGAGTAGTTGAAACTTTAGGTCTTATTTATCTTAAGCATTTAGAATTAACTTAAAATCTATGTACACATCTTTATGCTACTGAGGGACCGTCTATGGTTATTTGGCTACCTCGCCTAAATCCTAGCTCTCCTGCTTGTTTCATGCAGGTGGGAACAAACTGGGTCATGGGAAGTGGCTGATTTCCCCTTCCAGGTGTATGGTGATGGGCCACACTTCATCTCAGGCTTAGGTATCATACAATAGGGTTGGAAAGGACCTTAAGATCATCTAGTATGTCCTTGCCATGTATCATAAACGGTTGGAATGAAAACAATGATGTTTCCTACTTGCTGGGGAAAATGCAAAAGGAAAGTTAATGATTGCCCAAAGCATGAATCTTACTGGGGAAACTGCAGTTTGTATCAATAAAAATCCATTCAAATCAGGAGATGTGAGTTAGTGGCACCGGATTTTGTTTTGCAAGGACATGGATTTTTCTTCCTTGTCAGATTTGGAGTTCTGCAAATAACGTTGTCTTGATTGTGCTTGATTCTGGTGGAATGGGAGGAAAAATAGTGAAGGAAATCCCCAGGTTGCACAAAGTGCAGTAGGTGTTGAGCCTCTGTGCTCGTTTGGTAGTTTCTTATTTCGGAGGTTTAGCTGCGGGGTGAGGAGCAGGTATATCATAGAATCCCAGACTGGTTGGGTTGGAAGGGACCTTAAAGCTCACCCAGTTCCAACCCCCTGCCACGGGCAGGGACACCTTCTGCTAGAGCAGGTTGCTCCAAGCCCCTGTGTCCAACCTGGCCTTGAACGCTGCCAGGGATGGGGCAGCCACAGCTTCTCAGCACCTTCATAGTGAAGAACATCTTCCTAATACCTGATCTAAATCTCCCCTCCGAGTCCCCAGTGCTGTGCCCGTGTGTCTCCCCAGGGGGTGTTGCTGCTCGCAGGGGCTTTCCCCTCCGCTGGTGATTTGCAAACCCTTTTGGTTCAATCCCCAGTTTGGAAAGTAGGGGCAGCGAAACACTGGGAGTAGCAAATCCCTTCCGTTTGTCTTGATGTTTTCTAATGTATGCGACCTCTCTGGGTGGTTTAAGCGGTTTAGGTACTTTCTATAAAGGGGATCTTTTAATGACAAAACTAATGTGATTATCTTACCAAGTGTGAGAGGCGTATTCAAGGTTTAAAGAAAATCTGTTAGAATAGCTGAATGTATCTGCTTAATCCTTTCTCTAATGTGGGTGGACAATGCTCTGGGAAGCAATTGGTCTTTCTTTCTTAGAGTAAATGCCTGGTCTCCAGAGGTAGGAACTTGTTTGCAGCTCTTTATACCCTTATGCTTCACCTTCCAGGGAATACAAAGGCACAGGAGAGAAGCAGAGAGCTTTGAGAGGCCAAGTTTTTCCTCAAATAGCTGGGGGTGTAACCAATACAGGCCCAATTCCGGCAGGCGGCCGAGCACCCTCTGCTCCTTTTGACTGCCCCCTGAATAGAAGCTTCTCCTTTTGCCCTCCAGCAAAACCACGGTCCCCACAATGTGAAATACAGCAACGCTTTCCCCTTTCTGAGCATCAGGGAAGCTGCTCACACTTGCTGGGGTGGCAGGACCCTGTGTTGAGTGAGCAGCCCTTCCCACATGGACCCACGGCTTTGGGGAATTCTTCCAAAGGTTTCCAGATCAACCCTTTGGGAAGGTTTGAGGCTGCTGATAAGTTATTGCAGAGTGATGCCTGAGCAGGGGTGAACACAGCATGGGGACAGCACTGAGGGGTGGTGCTGTGGGATGCAGCTATAGCTGGACCTCGGCTACTGCCAGCCTGGCATTGGGCAGGTCCTCCACTGTTCTGTTCATAGGTCTGTGCTTGTGAAGCTTTGATTTCCCCATGTCCATCTGGATGCACAGGTCTTGGAAACGTTATGAAATCCTATTGTCCACGATGGTTAGCAAGATAGGTCAAATGCTTCACCCACCTTGGTGAAGTATTTAACAAAACAAGTCGTGGCTCTGGGGCTCTTTAGCCTGGATTTGGCCTTACAGCAGGAGCAAACAGGTTGCATTTTGTAGTTTGTTACCCAAATATCCTCAAAACAGCACATGAGGAAAAGGATATTTGGCTGCTGTCTTTCCCAGTTGGAGTGAAACTTATTGTCTCCTGTTACCCCCCTGTAGACTAACACAGGGAAAAGAGGTACCTTAATGTCAGAGTGTCCTCTTCATGGAGATAAGCAGTGAGCTACAGCCCTACACGGTGGTCTGGCTATCCTGGCCATGGAACTGGCACTGTGTTCTCTGTTGTGGAAAGAAACAGCATTGAAGGACTTAGTGCACAAGCTAAAAACCAGTCCTAGATAGTATCAGACTGAATCCTGTGAAGGAGGAGAAGTGATTTGTACAGATGAGACCATGGCACCACCCCAGTGTGCTGTGTAATCAGTGATCATAACGTGGTTCAGGTTGAAAGGGCCTCAGGAGGTCTCTGGTCCAACCTCCTGCTGACAGCAGGATCAGTTATGGGGCTGGACCAGGATGCTCAGCGATACAAGTTCACTTGGGTCCCCAAAACCTCCAAGGATGGAGCCTGCACAGCCTCTCTGGGCATCACCTGCACATCATCTCTGGGCTCAACTGTCTGCGTGGTGGAAAAGTTTTGAATCTAGTCTGAACCTCTCATTTCAGTTTATATGTGCTTTTATCCTCCCATCGTGCACCATCATGAAGAGTCTTCCCTGTCTTCTTGATAAGCCCTGTGGGCACTGAGGGCTGCTGTTTGATGCTCCCAAAGCTGCTCTTTTTCCAGGCTGAACAAGCCCAGCTTCCCCATCCTCAGGTCAAGTGCTCCATCCTAACCATCCCAGCTGTCCTCTTCTGAACCAATAGATCAACAGGAATTCCTGAATAAGGCTGAGAGAGCTGGGCTAGTTCAGCCTGGAGAAGAGAAAGCTCCTTGAGGGGAGACCTTAGAGCAGCTCCAGTGCCTAAAGGGGCTACAAGAAACCTGGAGAGGGACTTCTTTCAAAGGGTGTGTAGTGTCAGGGCAAGGGGGAATGGCTTTAAACTGATAAAGGGGAGATCTAGATTAGACGTTAGGTAGAAGCTCTCCCCTGTGAGGGTGCTGAGGTGCTGGCACAGGGTGCCCAGAGAAGCTGTGGCTGCCCCATCCCTGGCAGTGTTCAAGGTCAGGTTGGACACAGGGGCTTGGAGCAACCTGCTCTAGCGGAAGGTGTCCCTGCCTGGGGCAGGGGGTTGGATCTAGATGAGCTTTAAGGTCCCTTCCAACCCAAACCATTCTATGAATCACCTTCTTCTCCCCCCTTGCAGCCTGGTGATGTGTCCAACCTTGCAAACTGGACTCTTTGGCTACCCCTTATATTTCACTATGAGACAAGAGAGAAAGCGAAGGATGTCATTTCCTTGTGAAGACCAGTCCCCATTCTCAATCACCACAAATGAGGCCATTAACAAAGGCCAGATCCTCCCAGGTCATGATGCAGGAGCGCGGAGGCTCCCACCTTTCCTCCCAACAGATGAAGTCAGCACTTGCTACTCCAACTAGACTAATAAATGTCGGGGCAGCGGGAGGTGAGTGCAATCAAGTGCGAGAGCCTGAGTTATAGCAGTAACCTGCTGAATTCCTGGGTCACAAAGTAATTTACAGAACAACCCTCATGTCATTCAATAATTATTCAGACAGGCTGGACCCCGGGGGGCACAGCCTCCTGCTGGCTCTATTATTAATACCATCAACAAGCAGCAGGATGTTGGTGTGAAGAGAAAAGAACCACAACACCAGCGTGTGAACCTAAGGAACAAATGGAAAACGGCATTAATAGGATATTGTGCCGGTCTCTAATGAGTAAAAAAACATCTATTGGTCTATCTGGCCCTAGCGAGTTCATTCAGTGAAATAGGAATGTCTCCTCTTTGGCAGTGGAATCGCTCAGGGCAGTTTGCAGCAGAAGGGGAGGAAGATCGGTGTGTCAGCGGCTGCTCATTTATATCTCCCAGCCCCTGCGATAGTCCCCATGGAGACTGGGCAGGGGGGGGAAGGTGGTTTCCAAGCGCCCCAGAATAATTTAAATTAATATCCAGGGAACAATGTAAACCTTCCCTTTGACGTGGCGTGGGAATAGGCAGTCCCAGCGCTCGGGCTGGGTCAGCTGAAAGGGAAGGTAATGCCGCAGCCCGGGATCTGATGGGCGCAGTGAGCCAGGGGCTCGACCTCTGCTGCTGCATCCCTCCCTTCTCCTCCCACCCCCCGGCCTCCAGAACGGGTGGAAATGGCAGCAGGAACTTCTTCTTGTGAATGGAGACTTCCTGGATGTATATAAAACCTGGGCACGGGTGTAGAGGGTGACATCCGCAATGTGCGTGGCCCATGGGTGCCAACAGCCACGGTGTTTTGGGTAAACTTAATGAGTAAATGTTTAAAGTTAGACTTATTTATTAACGGAATTTCAATGCCAATAGTGATGCAAGTGTTGATGGGGTGGTGTTGCCGCAGCTTAAGTCTTAAACCATTTCACACCACTGCTTTGGGTTCTGTGGTGCTTCCTCACCCAGTGGCCTAGAGCCACTTAGAACTGCAAAGGGGCAATAAGGAGCTACGTGGACAAAGCCTGAGGTGAATCAAGGCTGAAGTAACCTGTGAGTTGTTTCTCAGCTGGGAAATGACAGTGGTGGGTGATTTACTACCTTGCTTTGTTCTGGTACCCACTGCTAACAAATGGACAAAGCAGAACAACCCTGGTTTTGAGCCCTCCTCATGCAGAAGAGCACATAGTTTATTTAAACATGGGGGGAAATGTTTCTCAAGGACATTTAAAGAATGAGAGAAGGCTTCCTGGCTGTTTTCTTGGGGATAAAATAGCAGATGCTGGGGTACAGCAGAGGAGATTTTGCCTCAGATCTGTTCCCATAACGTGGTAATAGAGCTGGGCTGTTGCCTCAGGCATTACCTGAGGTGGTAAATCCATGTCCCCGTTTGATCCACCCCGTGCACGGTAGATAGGTCACACCAGTGACCAGGAGGTGGCTGCTGTGCCTGGGGTGTCCCATTCTGCATGGAACCCTGCTGGAGCATCGCTCTGGCCATAGGCTGAGCTTGTTCCAGGAGTAGTAGCATTGACTTGTGGTATGGGATGAACTCAGCACTTCTCTTTGGTCCTTAGAAGTGCAGAATTAGTAGAATTCCACATAATTGTGCAGCAAAAAAGAAGCTGGACATGTGGAGCTGCCTGGTGCGAGGCAATGCCCTGGACTGGTGCATTGGTGAACCAGTTCATCCTCCACTGGCAGTGCCTGGAATGAGCGGAGCGAACGTGGGCCTCTCTGCAGAGCAGTCTGGTCCACAATCCTATCGGAAAGCAAAGCACACGGCATTGCTTCCCTTTTCCATCTGTCACAACTTTGGCCGATTTACTGCTTTTTCACAGGCTAGGTGGAATTCAGATGGCTGTTTATCTAAACCAGAATGAAGCAGAGGTCCAGCAGCTGATGGATGTCCATCTGCCCAGGAGAGGTGCCTCTGAACTTCCAAAGACACCAGACTGGGAAGCCCCAGAAGTCCAGAAGGAAGCAATTCAATGTATTTGGGCAATGCAGGGATAGACAGTCCTGTAAATGGATGGCTGCCCCATCCCTGGCAGTGTTCAAGGCCAGGTTGGACACAGGGGCTTGGAGCAACCTGCTCTAGTGGAAGGTGTCCCTGCCCGTGGCAGGGGGTTGGGACTCATGAGCTTTATGGTCCCTTCCAACCCAAACCAGTCTCTGATTCTATGATTCTACGACAAGAGGGCTGGAGGGCTCTGGTGTTAGTTTTAGACTCAAGACTGTTCCTCTTGTTCACAGTCTAGCAATAAATTGCTCATGACATGCACCCCCATCTAACCCTGCTCTCCCATACACCACAGCCAGAAGCGACTGTAATCTGGTGCCTGTTGCTTTTCTTGATGAGACCCAGGAAAAAAGGGGTGAGAGATGCGTTATCCTGACGTGATCACTGCTGCTGCCTAAGAACAGGATAGCCAAAATACTTCTCTTTTCCCCTTTGTGCTTGTGCGCGGATGTTGCTGCTGATATTCCCCCAATTCCCCTCAAAAATAAAGAGTGTTTTATCCGTATTCCCCAAGCGCCCAATACAAATGCAAATCAGCTCCAGGCGGTAAGTGCTGGGTTGTTGTTTGTTCCCCTGGCTGCCCAGCATCACTTGGCAGGGCTTTTCTCACTTGTTTCTTTCCTTCCCTTCCCTTTAGCCCGCGTGTCCGAAGCGAGGTCAGAGACCTGCTCCATTCCCACACCTCTGCCCTCCTCTTCCTCCTCCTCCTGTTGCCCAACTCGTTTATTTACTAACCCCTTCAGCAAAAAAGGCTTAAAGTAAACCAGGAGTCACTCAAATTCCCTAAAATAATGGCTGGATGGGCCGTGCTGCTCCCATGTGAGAACATTTGGGCACTTTATGTTCCTGCTTGGCTGCCTCTCCACGTGGTTCATATCTTGGGCAAAATCGAGTGGCACATCACAGCTGGGTCAAGATCAGAAGGAGGGCTTTAAACTTCCCCGTTACTTTATAGAGGTCTGTGCTTTTTAGGTAACAAAATACCTAAATGGGGGATTCCTTAACCCCAGATTTCGGACTGATGCAGACTCTCTGTGCCCTCAGGGCCGCTTGACTTTTTAAAGATAACTTATTTTAAATCATACTTAAATCTGCAGCTGAACTGATGTGCAGGTTGTGCCAAATGTGTGCAGGATTACTGCAAGAAGTGAAAAACAAGACATCAACATCAAAGTGCAGCTCCAGCAACCCAGCAAAAGGCTGGTCCTGCAAGCTGAGCACCACTGCCTGCAGGGGCTGCTGGCTTGGTCAGGAGCCACATCTTCCCATGGGGTTCAGCTCAACCATGCACTTAGATGTACACTTCAAGTGCATGCTCAGCTCTGCTTACCTCGATGTTCTTGAAATAGTCTTGGCATTTACAACGTCCTTAAACCCAAGTGATGGGGCGGCAAAGCCCATGTTCAAGAGATGCTGCTTCCTTCCTCGCGCAGGGGCTGCTGGCTTGGTCAGGAGCCACATCTTCCCATGGGGTTCAGCTCAACCATGCACTTAGATGTACACTTCAAGTGCATGCTCAGCTCTGCTTACCTCGATGTTCTTGAAATAGTCTTGGCATTTACAACGTCCTTAAACCCAAGTGATGGGGCGGCAAAGCCCATGTTCAAGAGATGCTGCTTCCTTCCTCGCTTGGGTCCACCAAGGGCTTGAGGTCCAGCGCGTGTGCTGAGCCCATGGGCCTGTCTGCGTGTTGTTGTGTTGGACCCACATCATGGTCAGGGCTGTGTGCTGGGAGGGACTGAACTTGGGTGGGAAACTTGTGGGGCCCAATCCATCACCTGCATCCCTTCATTGCCATCTCCCATCTGCCCGGCGCTGATACTGAGCAGCTTGTTCTGCCCTGAATGCCGCAGCTGAGCCGCTGCCTAAGAAAGACCTCAGAGTTTAAAAATCCATTTGTGTGCATTTCCTTTTTTTCTTCCCCTTCCTTTCCCTTTTCATCTTCTTTCCTGCTGCTATTCATCCAGCATGAAACAACCTTCCAAATCAATCCGGAAGAGATCATTTGCAACTGTTGCTGTTTTCCCACTGCTAATTGCTGGTTTGCAATCCCATTCGAAATCGCCCTGAATACGCAGTCTGATGTTCCTAAGCTAAGTGCTTCCCAGGTATTTTCCCCTAATGGGCTTTTATTTTCCTGCAAAAAGAACCCCAAGCCCAAGTCCTGGCTCACTGGTCAGCTTTTAATGGGACAATAGCGTCTCCATAGTACGTCTTGTTTCCGAGGCAGAGCCGTGTTTTGGCAGGAACCAAGTTTCGCAGGGCTGGCGGTGCGGTTTGGTACTCAGGGACCCAGAAGTGAAGCAGTTAATTGCCTTAGTGGGAAGGAGGAAATTTCTTGTAAAAATCCAGAATCTGGTTGAACAATGTGGCCTTTTCTTTTTCAGCCTTGGAACCAAGCCTGGCTGCCCTTGTAAACAAAGAGAGGAGAGAATCACTGAACCAACCCAACGCATAAAAACTGACCATGTCTGTCTTTGAAGTTCCCTTTATGTTGTTTGGAAAACTTGGGATTATAGAAGGGGTTTTTTTCCCCCTTTTTTTCCTTTTTTTTTTTTTTTTTTCCTTTTAAAGAGAAAAAGAGGGATGGGAGCTAAGGGAAACTTTTCCTTAAACAGAGCAGAAGTCATTAATTAAGTATCCCATTCATCCCCGAGGCACTGGCTCATCAATCAGATTTCTTATTAGCATTCTGATGACCCTCCTGACCCCCTGTCTCTGCACTGTCTGCATGATGACACGGAAAACCAGACCACACACCGAACGGAGGAGGATTATCCTCTGCTTTTCCTTACTCCGGGTGGGAGGGAGACGAGCTGGGAAGAGGAATGATGACTGATGTTGTTGTTTTGGGTTGAGCCGAGTCAATAAGCAGCTCCCGAAGAAACAGCCCTGAGAGCCTGGGAGGGTGATATTGGGGATGTCCAAGTAGGTGCATGCACAGGGATGCTCGGGGCTGGCGCCTAAGGCTTGTTGCCATAACAGGGTCTTTCTGCTCCTGTCGTGGTCATGGCAGGCTCAAATCCAGAGCTAGGAACAGGATTTTAGTGCAGTGACCACCCTTGGGTAACCCCGGTCAGGAAACTATTGGCTCCTGAAAATGTGCTGGAAGCTTTGGGCCCACTAAGGAGGCTGTGTCCTCAAGGTAATGTGTAAGGATCCCACTTTACCAGTCTGTCTCCTTCCAGGTTATTCCAGTTACTTGAAATTGGCTGATTACAACTTTACACAACTGCTTTGGGGCAAGATTTTTGCGCTGAAATAAAGGAGAACAGTGACAGCAGCAAGTTATGAGGTGTGCACACCTTGGAAGTCAAACTACAGCAGCCCCTTGCTTAGCACAGGGATATCCACATGCACACACATGCACAGAGCACACAGCCAAGGACACCCCTGGCCAAAGGCGGTTGCTGGCAGAGGGAGGCAGCAGTGGGAGGTCACACGCTGCTCTCTGTTGTTTGCAGTGATGTTATGAGGAGCCACATCAGGGAGGAGGAAAGGAAGCATGACTGATGTGTCCGTGTGAATGCAATGGTGATGGATGCAGGGATACGGTGCTGCTCCTGGGCAGTAATGTGGGTGGTGGGTGGGAAAACAGGAAAATGTGACAAAATTGTGAAGTTTCTCAAGTATTTGGGGGCATTATTTTATTTTATTTTATTTTATTTTATT
>NW_009940551.1:0-12000 GCF_000696875.1 Nestor notabilis
ATGACTGCTACAGCTGAACCCAGGACAGCTATCAAATCTGAAAAGATTTCTCTGTGATAAGATAAGAATATATCATTATATGTAATTTTCTATCTTTTAATGAGCAATGTGTGACATTATCAGAATAGATGGAGTTACTGTCATCAGAAAATTTTCAGAATAAGAAGCACAGTATTGCAGTTGTGAATCACATGCAATTTGGATGCTAAACTCGCTGGAGTTTGAACAGGAACAATGTTGGGGTGAAAACAAACAAAAGCAATACTTGTGGAACTATTAGCATGCTAAACAAATGATGGACCACACCCAATAATCCTTTTCAAATGAAATTCAGAACAATTGTTGTTGAGGTCCCTTCAGTGAATGTAACACCATCTGGACACTGATGGAAAAGGCTGAGCAGAAAACAGTGCCTGATTTTCAGCATTCATCCTAAAATATCAGGGTTCATTTACATAGAGAAATACACATTAAGTAATGGTGTATATATATGCAGCCCACTAGGTGTCCTAACTTTTCCTGCAGGCAGCATGCATGGCTGTACATTTATGCCCTGTCCTGAATTTATTTTAAAGGAATAAAAGTGTGTTATTGTACCACCAAGCAAGGTGCAATAAGAAAACCAAACCCAAACCCAAAACACAAACAAAACAAAAACAAAACCCCAAATAACCAAAAATCCTACATTAAAAAAAGATCTTTGAAATAAACCTGTGTTAAGTGATGTATTGTCTTTTGAAGCCTGTAAAGCCAACATGTTGCTAAAAGTCATGAGTTATTTCTGTCAATGCAATAGAAATCCACCAGTGTAAAACTGATCTACAAGGAATCAGAGTTTGCCTTCCGTATTTTGTGATCATTCACTTCCTGAAAGGTGAATGTAGAAATGTCACCAAAATATAGAGAGGCACTTTATTCAGCTAAGAAAAACAAGAGTGTGCACATCAGTTATTCAGTGTTTACAGCTGGAGGAAATCATATGAGTGGTTAGGAAGTTCCTCAGCAACTGGATGAGTTTTGACCAGTAAGCTTGGCATTACCAAGAAAAATTTAAAGCAGACAATATAATTCAGCATTAAGTGCCAAGCAATCTTTTCTGTATGGAGCTGATCAGCCTTTCTTGGAAGTCAAATAATTTGCAATTTAAAAAAAAAAAAATCAGTTTCCTTTTAAAGTTTCACTTATATCTTCAGATGTTAGTACTGGCATGCGACGATTTAAACATGACTTGTTTTTTCCCACATAGTTGCTTCTGCCATAACTGAAATAAAATTTTTCCAATCCGTGTATAATCTACAAGTCTAGTAATATTACTTTTATTAAATCTGGACAGAATTGCTTGATAGTTTTATCTGCAAAAGCAGACAGTATGTCAGAGTGCATTGACGATCAACATCATTATGAAAAGCTTAGAGAAATCAATTGTTTCTTTTTGAAAAATGTAAATCTTTGCACAAGCAGTTATCCTAATCTGCATTAATGGATTTACTGGCAAAGATCTTTTCCTCTGGAAGTCTCGTGAAATATGCTTAGTATTGAAATATGTTTAGTAACGAAATATGAAATATGTTTAGCATATTATGAGGTCTTTGAAACTAACCAAACTTTTTGTAGATAGGTGACCTTAGTAGCACCATAGCTATAGTGACATAAAAAATACCAACCTATTTTGAAGTACCATACACTTTCATTTGTTATCTGAAGAACAATGTACACAAGAACAAAAATTGTCCAAATGTTACATCTGAGGTGAATTGAGGAAGAAATAAAAAAATATCACAGTATCATTGTGCTATGCTAAGTATTCTGTTGCTCTTGAAGCTGTCACAGTGAACTGTCCTGAAACATTCTCTTCCTTTTTTTATATTGTGATGTTCCTGTGTTTAGTTGCTGTTATAAGAACGGCTTTTTAAAAATTGGTCTTTTAATAGTACTGAATATTTACTAAATATTAAAAATAAATGAAAAAAATTCCTAAGAACAGGTGAAGTAGTATTAAGTATTAGTGAAAAAATAATAGATCCTTTTTTCAAGATCTGCTTACTGAGAAGGAATCTGTACTTACAATTCAGCAAGGCAAGTATTAGACTGTAAGGCAGGTATTTTCAAAGGCACAAGTCACAATTAGGTGCCTAACTCCCTTTATGCCTTAAGAAAATATCCCCATATTCCTTTTTTGAAGCAGCAGTTCTTTCCCTTTCTCATATTCAAAGCCATATGCCTATTCTTTTTAGATCAAGACAAAAAAAAAACCTGCAGGCATAAAGCTTATGCTGTGATTGCCTTTTCCAGCTCTCATTGATTTCATTAGAAGTTGGATGAGGATTCCTGAGCACAACTAAGGCAGAAATGCAGGAACAAATTACCAGGATTTTGATCTAAAAATTACTTGTTCTCTTACACTTATAGTTACTTCTAGAACTCCACGTTCCTCAGTTATATGGCTGACCAAGAGTATCACTTAGAAAAAATTAACTGTATTTCAGTATAAAGCTAAATGGTTTCATTTGATATTTAGATTAATCCTTTCTCAAAAATGTAAATTTCATAGTTTACCATTTTACTTCAAAAGATTCCACCTTTATTTGAGTGCCATTTGTCATGCAGATACAGTAGAGAAAGATTATCTCGATAGCAGGCTGATGACAAAACACCTCTGCTGTGATTAAGCTCATTCCTAGATTAGAATGATCACACTAACACTTTCTACAGCTGGTGTCACTGTGACAGTTGTAGTTATCTTAGTCTGCATTTCAGTGTTTTGCATTTTCTTCCAAAGAATGACTGAAGATTTCTGGTTTATAAAGCACCCATCAGTACTACATAAAAACAAAGAACAACAGTGAGATGACCTACATGATTTTTTTATTAGAATATCCTGCTCTTGATATTTATCTGTTTTTGAGGGAAACTTCATGTTGATCACAGCCTTAAAATTGACATCATGTTTATAGAGGCAGACTTACTTTTGTCCTTTTATTTCCTAATTCTATAAACTTCAGAAATCTATGCCTTGACTTTCTTTCAGAAGTTGTGCTTTATTTTTGTTCAGTTTTCAATGTGCATGTGTTTCAGCATGTGAAGATTTTTTGAGAAAAAAAAAAAAAGAAACAGAAGTTTGAGTTGTCTACCTACCTAATTAGGACTGCAGACGAGTTTTTAGGAAGGCGTATTTTAAAATGAAAAAGCTTAGGAAAAATGGAATTTAGAGTTGGGTTATAATATGAAGAAGGGAAAGCTGGAATTAAGATACAGTGCACAATATCTGTTTTCTAGAGAGGTTAAGGTCAAAGAGGAATTATTAAGATAACTGAACAAGACCATGTTTTATGGCCTTACTAAGCAAACCATATACAAGTACAGATTGAATTTAAGCGTCACTCAGAGCCAGTACAAGTGGTCAGGTAGAATTCAAGTGGAATGACATACAGAAATGCAACTTGGGTCAGGAGGCAGTGTCCCTTTAGCAGCCCAGATCTAATTAATAAGACTAGGCTATATTCCTTCCTAGAGACAGTTTGTAAAGGAACACAGAAATGTTCTGTGGTACTGTGTTACTGCTGTGAGTGCTGATGTTCAAGAAAGCCTAGCTCACAGCTGAATTAGCTACTGTGTGGTCTTCAGACCAAATGGTTCAAACAAACAGCAGTTTGTGAATCCAAGAGTTGGATCAGGAAGGTGGTTCTATTCTTGAATCTCTGTTAAGATTAGAATCTTTTCCTCACCCAGGACACTTGTGTTGTTCACGGACACATATGTCAAACCACCTACTTTGTGCACTCTAATGCATAGTGGTGCTTTGTTTAACCAGGGAGTAGTGTGCCCTCTAACTCGTTAGACAATCTTTTGCTATTACCCCAAAAAATTCAATGAATCAGTCCAAAACTGCAGGGTAAAATATCCAGAAAGGACAACTGCTTTTAATTCATGTATTAGGAGAAATTTTAAACATTTCACCCAGACAATAAACCCCACAGTAGCTTATTTTTCCAGAGAGTGATGCCTTATATACCACATGTGTGGCCCAGAAAGGAAAAGGAAAGAAACTTTAGATTGCCATTGTTTCCATACTTTCCTGTTGAAAAATGGCTTTGAGTGAAATAAGGTTTTTAAAGGCCTCTGATGTGACTTAAAGTGGAAGGTATTCAGCTGTATAAAATATGAATAGGTGAACAATCCAACAAGCAATGCCTCAGAGCATCAGGGCCCTCACAAATCACAATTTCAAAAATATGTTGAAGCATCCATTTAGCAATCAGAGGCATGTTCAACAACTCTTCTTGAGTAACCACAGCAAATGGAAATTATTTAATTTTATAACTACAATATGGCAAATAAATAACACTTCTTCATTTTCCTATGCTGCAACAGGTTCAAAAGTTCAACTTCAGTCAATACGTAGACTTATCATAGTGTGCAGATTATTATACTACTGACAGATGATGTTAGATATAAAATACTTTCAGTGCAGTTATTAAGTACTACATAAAGAATCCTGTAAAGGAGAATCAAAGTGAATCCATATGATATTGTTTCTTTTATATATACGGTTTATATATATAGTTATATATGTACTTATAAATGTATTTTTCAAAGTCCCTCATTGTTCCAATGAAAAAAATAATTTGCAGAGATTGACTGAACACTGGTCATTTGTAGATGAAATTAGAAAAGTGTACTTTAATAACATGACGCTGACTGTAGTGCTGAAAACAATGGCTAGATCAATTTGTACTATTTTACATAACTCAAACAATCCTCAAATACATGATTTGTTAACAGCTACTGTTGTTTAAAAGAGAAAGACCTCTGGATTAAACACCTGTCCCATGTTTCATTCTGTGTGACTCTACCCCTGTAAGTAGTAGTTATAAAAGTGTTAAAGTGAGTAGAAAACTTTAATTTGGTAGTATGTTACACTTGCACAGATGTTAACAAGTACAAAAGATGCAAGAAATAAGGAGGCAGCCACAGATACTATATATCCAAAAAAATTATCCAATATATCCATCTCCATCACTCTTCATATCTTCTCTTTTTCTCAGTGGCTCACCTGATGTTCTTAGATCAAATATTCTCTATAAATTGGGAGAACATTCAGCTGATTTATGAGGCTTTTAGCTATTACATACTTACCTACTCAATAAAAGTACTTACATCATATGACACACAAGCTGCCTCCACAATCCAAGAATCACTTTTAAAGTGACACATACATCAAATTGTAATGTGATTTCCTGTACCTAATATATCACTTAATGGCAAATAACAGGCATTCCATTGTAGATATTTTTTATTTCTTCGTTAATTGTTCTTTGTATTCTCAGAGAGCACATTTTTACTCTTGTGGCTTTCTCTTACACATAAATATATTCTTTACCGTTAAAAAAAATGAGAGCTAGAAGGTGGAAAGGCAGACAGAGATGGGTAGTGAGAGTGAAAGGAACACAGAGAATGTAATTTTAACATTGTATTTTGTTTTCAGGCTTGAAATTAAGTAGCAGTTGATGTGTAGTAAGAAGAAAATGGAGAACCTGAAATGGATTTTTATGAAAATATGTGTCTTGCTTGCAGAATAGGCTGGTATAACAGGAATACTAGCCTTTGATTAACTGACCATCAGAAGACAACCAGATATATTTGATTTATAATAACGTTATTTCTGACCAACATTATCTATTAAGTGCACATTTCATTGTATTAGAGGAAGATGTACTATTTAGGCCATTATTTTAGGATACAAATCCCAGTATAATCATAAGGTGTTGAAATAAAGAAAAAATGGAGGGAAAGAAAGTAATGAAGAGAGAGGTAGATAAGGTTGTGCTTATTTTTCATGAAAGCTTAGGTCAGAGCCAGATAGCAAGTTCTGACCAACTTTTGAAAATATTATTAAGAATATAAATAGAGATTTTGACCATCCACTTCCTCAAAAACCATATTCTAGTCTGTAGACAACATTTCAGAAGACATAATTTCTACCTCAATTCCACTCATAACTGAAATATTTGAATGCTAGCTCGTTCAGTAGATAGGGCCCACCTATCTTGAATGTATTTCATTATCACATCTTTTTTCCCTTTATGACCACAGGAATTCCTTGTTCCAGGATCTCTCAGACTCACTAACACTCATCTTGCATGTGACAAGGTCTCGAAAAATTCCTTAAGCAGCAAAAATTACATTATTTGCAAGCTTTTACATGATTTATTTTTGTTAGATAGCCGAAAACTGGCCTACCTGTGCCCAAACAATGAAACTCAGCATCTAATTATTGTCCATAAAACAAAGAGAAAGTACTGCAGTATAAATAAACCTCACGCTCCTACCCTCTCATAGTTTTCGAAAAGTTTCTGAGCTGCTCATCTCCCTTCTATTGATTGCCTTCTTACTCACATCTGAAATCAGCAGTCTGTTATCTAACAAATGTATAGTAGTTTGCAGAACCAACTATGAATAAGCCACTGCAATTCTATAAATATTTGCAATATATAAATGCTAGTGAATTTATGATACCAACTTTGGACAGAAAGTGGCTGAGCAGCAGACATGACAGGCCTTGATTCAATCAGATCATATAGACACTGTAAGTATGATGTAAAAAATCTAAGCGTATTTTGTGAATGAATGGTGGCCAAAAGGGAAAGATTTCTATTATTAAGACTTACATTTTAGCCTCTGCTGAAAATGAACAAATAAAGCTTTTGGATAGTAGTTAAATGGTAGTCTAAATTTCCTGTTGCAGCTGTGGATTGTTAATTACAGTATATGCTATAGAACCTCTGCTAAAAATAAAAATTTGATTTTAGTTCTCAGGGGAAAGTCCTAGAGAATATGAACATGAATCTCACGTTTGTAGAGATGTATAAAGGCTATATAAAATTAAGTGTAAAAGCCTTCTATAGGAAAAGCTGACTTTCAACAGATGTTTTATAACCTTTAAAGATTTCGGCTTCTGCATATCACTCTTAGGTTTTCTTTCAGTGTGGCATAGATCGAGTTGGATTTATTCCATAGCAGCAAGGCTGTATCAAAATTTAGTTTCTCTAGTATTGCACTAAGATATTTCTATGGTTAACAAACTTGAAAGGCTTGAGAATAAGTGTATCTGAAATAATGTATTTTCTAGATATCGTAGTTGTAATGCTCGTAAACAAAGATGACACTCACCCATGTGATGCAAGCAGAAACTACACCACAGACATCTGCAAAATGTGTAAAAATGAAGGCTCATTAAACTGTGATAGCATCAATAATCCTGACTTATGACAGTCTTCCCAAACACGGATTTCAATTATGCATTGAACATCTTGGTTAGTTATTGTTTGCTCCTTTTTGAGAGTGAGTGTTTTCACTCACTACAACCTAATCAGTCTTCTAACCAGTTTCAGGTGGAATAAGCAGGCAAAATTTTCTTGATAATATAAAAGATATTTTCTTGATGTAAAAAAGAGCCCTGCACAAACTTTTTTCCTTTGAGTATGACCTATTGAGATGGAGAAGAGAAGCTGCTTTTTTTTTTCTCTCTCATTCTTCACATTCTTCATAGTCTAGCTTCACCTTATCATCTCAAATTACTGTCAGTATATTAACACCTGCTTCTAGCTAACCTCTTCAGGGCTTCATTTTTTTACTTAGTTAAATTTGAAGTAGGGACCTTATTTCTTTACTTTTCACTACTCTCCTTGTTTGAGAACAACCTGTGAAACTATTTTTCTGTCTACTATCAACATGTCTTTTAAAATCTTTTACTATGGTATCTAAAAAAAAATTAAAAAAGACTGTTGTTGGGATGATTAACTGTTAAACAATCAGTATTACTATTTGTTTGTACTGTACTTGCTGTCTTTTGCTCATCCCTGGAGTGTAAGCTTTATGGGGCATGAATCTTTTTGCTTGCTGTGCTCCCTTACCTTACCTAGTATAGTGTGATACTGCATTTCGACTACAGTTCCCTTATCTTGGAGACAGTAGTCTTATCAACAAGTATTGAGAATCAGCCTGAGTTTGTTAGATGAAATACTGTCTATTGTGGTCTACACAGAAAAATGGCCTTATATACCATAGCTGCAAAAGGTCTAAGTAGTTGCATTCAAAGACAAGAAGGACAGACAAGCTTGCCATGACAAGTCTTCTCGCACTGAGGGCATTTGTGGTGTTCTTGAAATAGATCAGCAAGCCAAGAACCTAATAATTTTTCAGTAAGCAATTGATGATCTTGAAACTGAGCAAGTGCTTTTGAGCTCGGTAATCTGCCAAACAGATTTCACAAACTGTGATGGAAATGGTATGCACCAATTATTCTATTTTCTATTTAAGGAAAAACATTCTAGCATAATAAATGAATATCACACACTAAGTTTAGTTAAATCAAAAGAAATTAAGTGCATTGTCTTGTAACATGCTTCACTGTATGCAATCTATTTTTAGGAATTCCAACCTCTCTTAGTGATTATTTTACGCATCAGGTGTGTTCTCACTGATGTTCATGAAAGCTGCATTAGTCTCAGTTGTGTGAAATATTAAGATAATTTTAAAGGTGACTTTCAAGGTCATATATCTTGACAAAATATTGTAGAAGTGACAAAAATATTTGGCAGCCTGTTCTGTAAAGTAAGACTTTATTAAGAACCCAATGGTTAATCATGAAGTTAACACATACAATGATTGCCTGCTCTGCCCTCACCTTGTTTCCTATTAATTCAACATCACACCATGACAGTAGAGCAGATTGTCATCACTTCATGGCATCATACATAAAATGTGTTGTTATAAACATTGCATCAAATCAAGATGTAGGATATAAAGCTAGAGTAACATGTTTGGTGAAAAGTGATACCTTATCTCTCTCTGAATTTTGCTCCTCAATTTAAACATCAGTGAAAAGATTTTTGCAAGATCTGTTTATCATTATTCAGTGCTGGGAAGGCGGCACATCAGAGAAGCAGAACATTCTTTCAAAATCAGGAAGCTACAGTGAGGGTCTCGGAAAATATCTGAATACATTGAAGCAGAATAAATAAATAAAATAATAATAATAAAAAAAAGAAACTACCTTGTAAAGTACAATAATTAAGTATGCTTCTGGAAATTTGAAGAGGAAATGTTTGTTTTCTTCCTGGGAAATTTTACAATTTCAGGCCTTGTAAATTAGCCAGAATGTAAAGAAAAAAAATTAAGTATCATTAAATGTAATTTCTGAGGAAAAATTGAGTTTTAAATTTTCAAGATGAGATCTTCTGTTGAAATCTTTCTTCTCTACTGAGATGTATTGGAGTTTAAACTGGCAAAAATGTCTATAAAATGGAAATAATTTGAAACATGACATCAAACATTCCATTCCAATAAATGCGATCTTATCAAATGGTTCTTATCAAGAATATGTTTGAACTCCTTTTTTAAAATGAATATTAAATACTTATGTCCTTTCTTTTTTCCAGAATAGAAAAGTTCCAATAGGAAAAGTTCTTGTAAAAAACTAATACCTGCAGGAGAAGTTAAAAACTAAAAAGTAAATAAGAATAAAGAAGCTACTATACAAAGCTGCCATAAAATAGCTTAAGTTGCATGTCCCCATAACTCAGACGTCCAAAAGGATGTCTTGTAACACAAAGAAAAAAAGGAATTAGAACTAAAAGATGGTCACAGCTGCAGCACTTCAGTAAATCTTTCTATGCTTTTGTCAGGTTTGTTCTGAAAAGTCCCAGACTTTCTCCATTTCCCATGAGAAACTATTTCATAGCCTATGGAAAGCTAAGCAAGTCTTTTCTGATATTCAGCAAAAATTTACCTTTACTAAAATTTGTCAACTTTTCTCATGCAGACTTTCAACCGCACAAAATTTTTTTTTCAACCCAAACAATCTTTAGAAATGGAAAGATAATTATCATGTTATCACTTCATCCTCACTGGAGGTAATATATTTTTTCATCCAGTTTTTCTTAAATTGAGGTCACAGTTCTCAATATTACTTTTATTTCTTCAGCATGCACTGCAACTCCTATTTGTCTATATTTTGGAGCACTGAAATGATTAGAACAAAACCTAATGCACTAGGGACTGTCTTATCAAAGCTGTTCAGAGACATACTCTTGTCTCTTTTCCTGATGATCTGATGCCTCTGCAAAATCTTTTTCCCTTGATCAAAAAAGGATCAATGTTCAGCATTATGTTACATGAGCTATTTTTCCTGTTATCATAAAGAGAAAGGGCTGACTTGTCATCCCCCCTAATTACCAGCTGTACATTGACTTCAGTGATTGTACAGGGGTGGATTGGTTGAAAAGTGGTGTTACTGCAGGTTAATGCGAGCTATGCTTACAATGGCTATGTGATAGACTCTGAGCGTCATGTTCTTCTCAGAAAATAGACTGACTGTACCATGGGTTCAGTTTAATATATGGAATTTACCAGTGCAAATGTAAACTCCTTCAGCTTTCAGCCATGAAAAGCAGTGAGTTAAATTGAAGCTGTCTTCTAGAAACATCTTAGAGAGTTTCATTGTACTCTGCAGTATGCACAGGGCAACTGCTGTGGTACTTGATTCTCCTGTAGAACTGGCTGAACATGTGGTGGCTCCCTAATCAACCAAAAAATTGCGCTGCTGGATATTTTGTTTGAGTTTCCCCATAAATCTATCCTAAACCAAAAGAAGTATCTTAGATGGGGATAGATGAACACTGTCCTAGTTAGTGAGTGCTGATCTTTTCTCAGCTCTCCCACTGCTCTATCCTATTGACCCAGATGCAAATGTTAGCAGCTTTTACAAATCTCATTCTTGCTCTGACCAGCAGCTAGTGCAATGACCTGGAACTTCACATGGGCATCGACTCTTGAATCTGAAATAGCTACAGCAGTTTGGGTAGAAACCCCTGCCACAGTCATTGAATTGTTCCTAGAAAGTAGGTAGCTATTCTGAGATGCAGACCAGCATTTTTCTCTCTCTCTTATGGCTTCCCATCTTTTGTCAGGACTATGTCAGAGCTGCAGTGACAATTATTTTGCCTGCCGGATAGATTTTCAAGTTTATGTTTCTGCTCAAGTGTACAGACAGTACTACCTGCAGCAGTTTTGCTAGGGAACTGGGATGCACAGCTCTTCCAGTTCTTTATTACAGCATGGGCCTAAACACTTCCTCAGTGTTTCTAGTATACTTAGGAAGAAATCTTCTGCAGAGAATTAATATGGATACAGCAGATAAATCAGAGAAGAATTAATCCTGATAAAAAGTTATATAATTATTTTTCCTCCTTTTTTCATTGCTTTAATGTTTTTATCATTCAGCCTTCTGGGTTACAGAAACTGAAAAGTGAGAATCCAGGTGCAGTGAAGGCAAGAAGGAGTTCTTTAACTGTGCTGGCCAAATAACAGTTGTGTCTTGCTAAGGAGCACTTTAAATCTTAACTTGGATTAAACAATCTTGCAATATGTTGTTGCCCACACTATAAATAGCCTTGGTAAGGTCAGAGCTGAAATGCATTTTGAAATAAGGCAAGTTACTATAAATTCTCTGTGAAACATAGTTTAAATAACAACTGAAAATCTTAAACAAGGGACTTGGAAAAGTGATGTCTTCTATTTTAAGTATAGGCATACTTCATAATCCTGAACAGCACATAAGTGTAGGCTACTTTTGTAAAGGTCTCTGCCTCTGCGAACAACTGGGAGATTGAGATTTTAAAAATCAGAGAGGAAATGTTGAGAAAATACCATGCACAAAGGGGCTGTAGAATGCAAAAAGATTCAAAAAAATGGACAAAGCATCTTGGGATATAATGCTGTAAGGAAAAATGGCTTTCTTGACATTGTTTTCTTCAGGCACTCAGGGAGCCAGAGATGTATATGTTCATTATCAGTAAACAGAATTATACCAAGGGTCTAATTTTTTTTTCTGTTGATAAAAAACCCCATACAATTCTGATTTTTTGTTGGCTATTCAGTTACAAAAGCAGTAATGTCACGTAAAACAGCAGCTTGTCTGGAGTCCACACTTTCCCTACA
>NW_009940551.1:12031-17782 GCF_000696875.1 Nestor notabilis
CAGAGTCTATAAATGGTTACAGTGGAAAATTAAATGCTTCCAGGCTTATCATTTTTTTCCTAAATCTTGTAATTTTCTGGGTGATGTCCAGAAAGATTATCAAAGAGACTTGGGTTATGTTAACATTCCCCCATGCATTCCTATGAGAAGTGGCCCTTCCAGGGTAGTTCAATAAACAGATAAATCAAGGGAAGACATTCATAGGCATATCAACAGTGGGATATTTAATATAAGTTACAACTTCCTCTCTTCACACTATCAAGTTGTTAATAGCATTCAATTCTTCTGCTGCAAAATTATACATTAATTTTTAAAGGATAGCTCTTCACAAGTGAAAAGTTGGCAATGTACCATTCCACAAATTTATTTTTTAATTGTTTTCCCAGTTGCAGGGCTGGCTGTTTCATATTTTAATAAACAGAAATTAACAAGAGTCATATGAAACTAAATTAGGTTTTGAACAGGAGAATTCAAATGACAGAAATTGGCTAGGTTGCTGCTTGTTTTTTGTTCAGCTCACCTTTACAAAGTGACCATATGTTATATCTTCATTTCTTGGCAACTGTAGGAGTTGCATGCAGATACAGTCCTTCTGTTGGTACTCTCTTTTCATTGTAGTGCTTCTGTCTAGAGGCATCATTTTGTGAACAGCTGTAATGTTGTTATTAAAAGCAATACATATATTTTAAAACAAAATAGTAGACATATGTGCCTACTGTCAATGCAAGCAAGTCTATCTAAATGTCATGTCGAGTGTTGTAATGGCTGGAAAACAAAGCTGCTTTCTCCCATTTGCATTTCTAAAATCAATTTTGTGCAGGCTTACAATCTGTCTGCTTAAGAAAAACTATTCTAGGAGATGCTCAGGTATGAACTTGGCACACACAACTAGAGATACAGAACCTGATTCTTCACTGCCTTGATCCCTTTATAACCATTTACCCCTGTGGAAAATAGGTAGAAAACACAACTGTTCATTTTCAGTAATATGGCACACTTCTTAATTTTCATAAGTGATGACACAAGATACAACTGATTTAAGTAATGAAGAATGTTCTATTTGATGTTTTTATTACAAGTGTTTGGCTATTCTAGCACTAGCTGTAAGTAAAACTCTGATACTATAACAGCATGATTTCTAGTAGTCAGGGTCAAGTACTATAAGGCTATGATCTTTTGAACTTCATTTTAAAACCTGCAAAATGCTATTGGTTTTCAGATCAGGTTACAATTTCTGATATTCTTGTTTATGACTGCCTAAAAAATCTTTCATTGGAAGAACACTCATTTTCTAATTGTGTAGTAATCCACCTGAATATAATCTTATGCTACTGGAACTATAAAAGATATGAAATTATTATAGATCTATACTTCAATTTTTTTTTAATTTTATTTATTTTAAATTTTGTCCTGCCTATCAAACTAATAAATTCAATTGTTGGTTCCTCATTGTCCTGGGTTCAGCTACAGCAGTCATTTTTTCTCCTTCTTAGTAGCTGGTGCAGTGCTGTGGTTTTGACTTTCAGCCTGGGAACAACGCTGATAACACCAATGATTTTAGTTGTTGCTAAGTAGTGTTTACTCTGACCAAGGACTTTTCTCAGTCTCATGCTCTTCCAGGGAGGAGGGGAAGCCAGGAGGAAGCAGAGGCAGGACACCTGACCCAAACTGGCCAAAGGGGTATTCCATACCACAGCACGTCATGCCCAGTATATAAACTGGGGGGAGTTACCCGGAAGGCCCAGATCGCTGCTCAGGTCGGGCTGGGTATCAGTCGGCGGGTGGTGAGCGGTTGTGTCCTTTTCCCTTCTTATTCCTCTTATCATTATTATTGGTAGCAGTAGTGGTTTGTATTATTGGAGTGCTGTTATCTCACCCTGTGGGAGTTACATTCCTCCGATTCCCCTCCCCATCCCTCTGGGAGCTCGGGAGGAAGGAAGAGTGAGGGAGTGAGCGAGCGGCTGCGTGGTTCCAAGTTGCCGGCTAAGCTTGAACCACGACACTCATGCAAGTGAAAATTGTGGCTGCTGAATTATAGTACAAACATCTGGATTGTAGATTCATAAATGCTGTACAGAAATGAAAATGTCATTTAGTAGACTACCAGATCACTGTGAATCTAGTATCTCCAAAAGCAAATGGAAATGGAAGTTGCACAACTGGTTTCAGAGTAATTCTGTGGTTTTTGCTATCATCAGACATAATGTGCGGATCACCAACAGAAATTTCCCTCCTAACAGAGTTGCTGACAAACCTAGTTTTGTGCATCTCCACAGAAGAGGCTGGTATGTTCAAATGTGCAGCTGGAAGAGTTTGGCTTCTTTACAGGCAAACCTAAATAAAACCTTACTATGAGTGTTTCTAGACTAAATGGTCTTTCTCTGAGAATCCTCAAGAATGCACTGGCTTCTGTGTTACAGTCCTTAGTAGTGGTTCCTTGACTTAAAGAAAACTATGGAAGATATTCATAAAAGAGGAAACTGGTGGAAAAAGATCCAAATACTTCTAGATAACATAACTGTTGTGGTTTTGTCCTTTTAAAATTATCAGACTTAAGTTTAATAGCTTTTTTGTTTTCCCCCCTTTAGTGCATGTTAAGTTTATTAGATCACCTCCCATATATGAATCTGGCATATCAATCCACAATTTGCACTGTCAGCTCCTCTGAGTGAAATCTATTCCAGTTACAGAGCTGTCTTGCTTTTGCCTTTCTAGCAACTTTCAGACCACAATAACCATCATCAGTTTAAAGCAGGCAGATCCATTACATTTCCTCTGTTCCTACAACCCCACATTAAGCTAATATTATCTATTTCCCAAGTGAAAAAAAGCCCTTCCAGTTCTATCAATTATTAATTCCTTGCTTGCAGCTAATGTTTTGTTTGAATTATTTAAATGCATCTTCATTTATCAATAAACATAAAATGTTAAACAAAGAATACTGATGAAGGGCATTATTTAAGCCATAACATTTTATGAGATTATTTCAAGCGCCTTTTTTGATTTATTAGCACAATATGTTTTATAATTATTTTTCCATTTCTAAAACCAAACCAAAACAAGAAACACCATGTTTCAGGGTATCATCAAGAGATTTGGAGGCTTACTGACAGCTTTCAGGAATGTTACATTTTGGTCTGGTTTCTCAAAAAACTAAAGTAAATTCCCAATCCTATTGCTAAGAAAATTCATGATACAGTTAAGATATAAGGTGTCTATGATTTATTATGAGAATAACAGTTACTGAAGTTCACTTTAGCCTCCATTTCCTTTTTTTCAGTTGCAGCCTTTGTATCAGAAACAGACTGAAACCCATGCCTATTGTTAAAAGACTTAAAACAAATGAGGCAAAAGAACAATAAGTGGTTCATTATTTTTAATATTTTGATTTGCCTGTTATGGTTTTAAAAGAACAATGGGAATAGTCAGGTAAATGAAATAAAATCAACATCATAATGCCCATGAATGAATTCAAGCTAATTCTGTCAATTTAAAGAACCCCTTCTTAATATGGAACAATTTTAAAAATACTTTTGTTTTGGTTTTTTGGGTTTTTTTTTTGGTTTTTTTTTTTTTTTTAAATCCTGGTTTGTAATAGTATAAATTAAAATAATTTTAAATTAATATCCCAGGCAATTAAAATCATACTTCTTGAAGTTGAAGGAATACTGTTGTCTATAGCCATGTCCATTATGTCTCTTTACCTTGAGGTGTATAATTTTCAATGTTGCTACAAAACCATTCAAAAGCTTGGAGAAAATAGCAGTTCAGTCATGATCTTCAGCCAAACTCATATTACAAAGTTTTTTAACAAAAATACCTTCAAAAGACTTCTCCTTTTCTGTAATAGAGAATATTGTGTATTTCTTTGGTGATCCAGATTGTACAATGAATAGATTATATCTGTGATTTTATCACAAATATTAATCTTTCCAGTTTATAAGAACTCTCATCTATTGAAAAATGATAGCTTATGACCATTTGATAGTAATAGCTTATGACCATTTGATATGATCTCAGTAAAGGTTTCAACAATGATCTAGGTCCTATTATATTATGCACTTACTTATAAGAAGTGCTTTCCCTGAGGGTTACAGTAACCTAGAAAGACAGATGAAAAATCAGTTACAATGTGTTAACTACTCCAGTTTTATGATAAGCAGGTAAGGTACAGAGGTTCTGTACACACTGAATAGTTTTTCTGATTAAAAGTATAGTATGGAGAACTTCCCATGGTAATAGTTTACAGTATTGGATACAAATATTGTTGATGCTTGTGGAACTGTTGTTTCCCCCATGCATTCTCACCATGGGCTAAAGAACTTTTTGATATTCTACATAGTTGGATTTTAATGGGTAGAAAAAATCTGGAGGTCTGAAAAATTATCCTGAGGTAGAGATGGCAGAGAGAATTTCTAAAAGATTTTTAAAAATGCAATAATTTATACTTCCAGTTACCCGAGCAGACCGAACTGCATTGCTACTGCATTAAATGGAGCAACAATTTGTCAGAAGCAAAGTCTTAAAGTTCATAATAAATTTAATTTGTATTAGTTTGCTGCGAAAATATTTCAAAGTCTACAACTGTCTTTGCTGTAGATAACAAATATTAAATTTAATATGTTACAGAAAAACTGGTTCAGCATTGATGCTCTTTATATGCAAGGTGTCTACAAATACGAAACAAGAACCCAGAACTGCAGAACCAATGATACAGTGTATGCTGCTAAAATATAGGTGCATTACCACACTGAAAATTGTTCATTCAAAGGAAGCATAATTAGAGGATATTTAGAAACTAAGTAACTTACTTGTTTTGAGATTCCAAGTATAGTTACAGAAATAACTTAATTTCTGACATCGAAATGCTTTGATATTGTGTATCTCTGGAAGACTAAATTTATTAAACCCAATTGTTAAATTAAAGATTTTTTTTGTTTATTTTTTTAATGGATCTTACAGCATTTTCAGAATAACAGTAATATTTATTGCTTCGAAAAATACTAACTATACTGTAAATACATTTATTATGTTTGCTTATGTGTAGGTAATACTTCAGGGAAAAAATATAGTAGATTATACTAGAAAATTATATCTTTTTTCTACTGGTAATATGAACCTTATACTCATGGTTCTCAATGACTTCTTTGCCTAGATCTTCACAGGCAAATGCTCTGACCACACCACCCAAGTCTTGGAAGGCAAATGCAGGGCTATGAGAGTGAAGACCTTAGGTCCACTGCAGGAGGGGATCAGGTTCGAGATCATCTTAAGAACCTGAACGTACACAAGTCCATGGGACCTGATGAAATCCATCCGCAGGTCCTGAAGGAGTTGGTGAATGAAGTTGCTCTGCCACTGTCCATCATATTTGAAAAATCATGGCAGTCAGGTGAAGTTCCTGATGACTGGAAGAAGGGTAATAATATAACCCCCATTTTCAAGAAGGGGAAGGTGGAAGACCCAGAAAACTGCAGACCAGTCAGTCTCCCCTCTATGCCTGGCAATATCTTGGAGGAGATTCTCCTGGGAAGAATGCTGAGGCACATGAAAAACAAGGAGGTGGTTGGTGACAGCCAACATGGTTTTACTAAGGGGAAATCCTGCCTGACCAATTTGGTGGCCTTCTGTGATGGGGCTACAGGACTGATGGACAGCAGCAGAGCAGCTGACGTCATCTACCTGGACTTGTGCAAAGCGTTCAACACTGTCCTGCATGACATCATTGTCTCTAAATTGGAGAGACATCAA
>NW_009940551.1:18280-23222 GCF_000696875.1 Nestor notabilis
CAACCCCAGGCACAGCTACAGGCTGGGAGGAGAAGAGATTCAGAGCAGCCCTTCAGAGAAGGACTTGGGGGTCTTGGCTGATAAGAAGCTTGACATGAGCCAGCTTCAGTGTGTGCTTGCAGCCCAGAAAGCCAACTTGGCTGCACCCAAAGAAGCGTGACCAGCAGGTCAAAGGAGGTGATCCTGCCCCTCTACTCTGCTCTTGTGAGACCTCACTTGGAGTATTGTGTCCAGTTCTGGTGTCCTCAACATAAAAAGGGCATGGAGCTGTTGGAGCAAGTCCAGAGGAGGGCCACGAGGATGATAAGAGGACTGGAGCACCTCCTGTATGAAGACAGGCTGAGAAAGTTGGAGACCTCATAGCAGCCTTCCAGTATTTGAAGGGGCCCTATAGCGATGCTGGGAGGGACTCTTCACTTGGGACTGTAGTGACAGGACAAGGGGTAATGGGTTTAACTTAAACAGGGAAAGTTTAGATTAGGTAGAAGGAAGAAGTTCTTCACAGTGAGGGTGGTGAGGCACTGAAATAGGTTGCCCAAGGAAGTGTTGCATGCTCCATAACTGGCAGTGTTCAAGGCCAGATTGGAAAGAGCCTTGGGCGACATGGTTTAGTGAGAGGTGTTCCTGCCCATAGCAAGGGGGTTGGAACTAGATGATCTTAAGCTCCTTTCCAACCCTAACTATTCAATAATTCTAGGATTCTATTCTATAAACGTTGATTGGAAAAAACTACTGGAGGTTTATTCCAATTTACTGTACAAAGTGAGATTACCATCATCATTTTAGAGTTTTACAACTTTCCATGGAATATATTTATTAGGTGAGATTAAGCGTGCAGTAAATCTACACAGTGCTTTAACTAGAAACATGGATTAGCATTTTTGATTCATTGTTCTTTCTTACACACTCTCATATTTTAATTTTCCTCCTTTTGACTGTTCTCCATTAAGATCTTGTCCTCAGCACTGATGACAGCATCAGCTGAAGACTGCAATACCTCAAATGCTGTGTTGAGTGTGAAAGACATTGTAAGAAGAGGTCTTTTTCTATTGTCTAACAATGCAGTTCCCCATGCAATATCGTCTGCATTCAAGAACTGGTCACATAGGTTGTGCCTGCTTTGAATTATTGCCCATAACATGAGAATATGACAGAAGTCAATTTTGAAGATTCTATGGGAGGCATATCTGTGAAGCAGTCCTCTCCTTCTGTGTGCAAGGGTGTTCAGAACACCAAGTTGCACACATGACCAGACATCGGCAAGCATCATCACTACTTTGATTCCATTCCCAGAACTGCTAATCTCCCACATCAATGTTTCCTGGAACAGAAGTGAAATGTTGAAAAGCTGATTGGCTGTTGCTGTAGGTAGTAACTCATGCAGAGTGTTAGGCTACCTGCAAGCGTGGGCATGGGAATGGGATGTGGGCATCTTCCTGTCTTTACCAGAAGGTAGCATGTCAGTAGATTCATGCCTGCTCCTATTTAAAAAGCTTTTCAGTGTTATTTATCAATTTACATCACTCTAAAACCGTGGTACATTACTTAATTCCTATATTACAGTGAAATTCCTATGGAAGTACATATTACAGCCACATTAATATCACATTAGCCCATCATGATTAATGTTATTGAAATGGATGAATTAATAATGATTTGCCTCCTTACCAATTTTTTTTTTTTTTTTTTTTACCTCGACATGAAGAGGATCCATGGTATTGATTATCACAAATATAATGGATTGGTTCATCATTTATGGGAAAAGAGGCTGCTCTTCCCATAAAGCTTATTCTTTTATTGCCTTTTTTCCCCCCTCCTTTCCTAGTAGATGTATTATCTTTGGCAGGAATTCGAACTATCTATAGATCATTCATAGGAGTCAACTCAGCTTCAAGTGCTGTGACTTGAATGATAGCTGCGAGAAAATGAATGGAACTCAGGTGAATGACTTGTCACATGTAAACTCTGTTAGGAAAGGAGACAGTTATGCTGGATAATGAAAGTAAGGTGTTAATGGCTGCCCTCTCTACAGTGAGATTAGGTGCTTTGCAGCAATTTAATTGTGGGTAAAGGTGTTCTACCAGCATATGTCGTGACACCTATGTATGCAAAAGCAGAGTGGTATCAAAAAAACCCACTAAAAAATAGAAGAGATTGGAAAGTATTTTTGTTTTCTTTTCCTGTCTTTATTTTTTCAGGGACTTGATGACTAAATCAAAGTTGCAAGAGTACAATGGAGCACAAACCAAGGAAGGACTAATTCCTTCTATAAAATAATACACTCTTCCAAGCATTGCCCTTGTGATTCAAATAAGGTCATTCACTCTACCACATATAGTCTTTTCTAAATTGGAAAAGCAACTGTTTTGCTCTCAGAGATCATGCCTCCAGATTTGGAAAAGATAGAAATTTATGGAAAGTCTTCACAGTGTCATCCAACTGCTCACTCAGTCACACCTGCTGCATGTCCTACTTTTGCAAGTGTGTATGACAGAGAGGAAAATTTTTAATGCTGATATCAGTTGTGACATTACGATTTTATTGACAGTACACTTAAGACACACATTTAGTTTATCAGCATGTTTAAAATCTTTTGCTATTCTGACTTGAGTGATTTACATCTTTCTTCTTCCTTTAACTGCTGGTGAAAATGTAATGTTTTAAAAACAGACAATACATTCATTGGAAAAAGATCTCTGAAAAAATATTGTAAATATACCAAGATTTACAGATGAAATATAAATTTAACAAAAATAATACATCCTTCTGAATTACTGCCTTTGGCTGATATCATGTTATTTTGCTGTTTCTTAAGATTTTCTTTTTGGAAGTCTACCACATCCTTATGAAAGTTCTTAATATGATCCACCAGTAGATTCTATACCCCATGACATTATACTTTGCATATAAAATCTAATTTTCCCTGTCTTTCTTATTCTTTCTGATTTATACAGGGACTCTTTAAAAATACTTTGCAGATACACAAAAAAAAAAAAAAAAGATATATAGGCTGCCTCATAAATTCAAAATGGGACTGCCTGTGAGATTTCCACATCTCCAAAGTTGAAAAATTAAAATAAAATATGACTAGAAAAAGTTTTGTTTTCCATATTGTTTCCAAAAGTCAGAAAACCATATGTTTCAATGCACTGAAATGAACAGTTTTCTGGTGGAGAGGGTCATGTAAAGGGCACTTCCACCTAAAACTGAGAGTTTAGGAATTCATTGAAAAACTATATATTAATAGCAAACAAACCATGTGAATTTTCTTTGAAGGTTCAGTTTGACCTTCAAGCTCTGAATCTAGAGCTTGTTTGCAATTTCATACTCCACTATTCAAAATTAGTCATCTAGTACCTATAAATGAAAATTCAATGTGGTTCTTTGATGACTGTTTAAAAATTAATTTCAGAATAACTTTTCAGTGTAAAATCATACATTATTTCACTCTGCAGGTGAATTCTTTTAATACTGTGTTTACACTGTTCCCAGGTGTTTCTTTAAGAAAGTTCTCAAATTTAATCAAGTTCTCAGAAAGGGGATCATATAACACTCTCAGATAATTCCATTAAGTAAATCCAGATTGAAATCTCTGAAGATACTTATTGTTGTGGATGCATATTGATATAAATGAGAAGGCATCAGGGACTTCTCTTCCACTAATTACTCACCCTCTCCTAACCTCTTCTTGTCCACAATCATTATACAAGTCTCTAGGTTCACTTAATCGTTAATATGTGGACTCTTCAGAAAAAACACCCCAATGGATCAAACACATGTACGGTGGTAGGAAGGAGAAACATTTAAACTTTATAGCTCACCTCCCCCCCAGATCTTATATTGCACAAATGATTGAAATCCAGTTTCCTCGAATTAAACTTCTGGTTGTTTTCCAAGGTCTTGTATTTAAAAAGGAAGCTAAAATGGTAGAAGCATACTAGTCTTTTTGAGTGAGATTTATTAGCCTTAATTCTGATGAAGAGGCTTAGACTAGCCCCACAGAGGTCTCAAGGCAGACTCTAAAGCAGCCATCTCCATTCTTCTTTGGCCTTTAAGCAATGCAGCTTGAAAACAAGTACACTGTGAAAATCACTTAGCTTTTCCCTGTCAAGCTGAAACGGAGTGGCAGTGACTTAATGGGACTGTTAAGTCCTCAGGGCAGTGAGAAGAGCATGCAGCAAGCTCACTGCCCTGGACTGCAAGAGACCAGACTTTGGCCTCTTCAGGAACCTGCTCAGTAGGTTCTATGGGGTAAAGCACTAGAGAGCAAAGGGGCCCAAGACTGCTGGTTGATATTCAAGGATCACCAGCTCCAAGCTCAGGAGTGTTGCATCCTGACTAGGAGGAAGTGCAACAGGAGGGCCAGGAGACCTCCATGGATGGATAAGGAGCTTCTGAGCTCCTTAGAAGGAAAATAGAAGCTTATAGAAGGTGGAAGTGAGGACTGTCAGCCTGGGAAGAATACAGGGACATTGTCTGGGAGGCTAGGGATCAGATCAGGAAAGTTAAGGCCCAGTTAGAATTGAGTCTGGCCAGGGATGTTGAAGAAAACAGGAAAGGCTTCTATAGGTATGTAGCAAAAAAAGACAGGCTAGGGGTAATGCGGTCCCCCTCTGGGAGCTATCAGGAGGACTGGCTACCCTGGATTTGGAGAAGGCTGAGGTTCTCAATGACTTCTTTGCCTAGATCTTCACAGGCAAATGCTCTGACCACACCACCCAAGTCTTGGAAGGCAAATGCAAGGCTATGAGAGTGAAGACCTTAGGTCCACTGCAGGAGGGGATCAGGTTCGAGATCATCTTAAGAACCTGAACGTACACAAGTCCATGGGACCTGATGAAATCCATCCGCAGGTCCTGAAGGAGTTGGTGAATGAAGTTGCTCTGCCACTGTCCATCATATTTGAAAAATCATGGCAGTCAGGGGGAATCACTCGTGAATG
>NW_009940551.1:23322-23619 GCF_000696875.1 Nestor notabilis
CACATGAAAAACAAGGAGGTGGGTGGTGACAGCCAACATGGCTTCACTAAGGGCAAACATGTCCATGTTGGTGACTTGAACAGTGGGACTGAGAGTGCCCTCAGCAAGTTTGCTGATGATTAACTTACGTGATCTGGTTGATACACTGGAGAGAAGGGATGCCATCCACAGGAACCTTGACACTCTTGAGAGTTAGGCCAATGCCAACCTATTGAAGCTTAACCAAGCCAAGTGCAAGGTCCTACACCTGGGTCAGGGCAACCCCAGGCACAGCTACAGGCTGGGCGGGGGAGCGAT
>NW_009940551.1:23677-28786 GCF_000696875.1 Nestor notabilis
CACCTGGGTCAGGGCAACCCCAGGCACAGCTACAGGCTGGGCGGAGAAGAGATTCAGAGCAGCCCTGCAGAGAAGGACTTGGGGGTCTTGGCTGATGAGAAACTGAACATGGGTTGGCTTCAGTGTGCGCTTGCAGCCCAGAAACCAACTGTATCCTGGGCTGCATCAAAAGAAGCATGACCAGCAGGTCAAAGGAAGTGATCCTGCCCCTCTACTCTGCTCTCGTGAGACCTCACTTGGAGTATTGTGTACGGTTCTGGTGTCTTCAACATAAAAAGGACATGGAGCTGTTGGAGCAAGTCCAGAGGAGGGCCACGAGGATGATAAGGGGGCTGGAGCACCTCCCTTATGAAGACAGGCTGAGAAAGTTGGGGCTGTTCATCCTGGAGACGAGAAGGCTGCATGGAGACCTCATAGCAGCCTTCCAGTATCTGAAGGGGCCCATAGGGATGCTGAGGGGGGACTCTTCCTTAGGGACTGAAGCTATAGGACAAGTAATGGCTTTAAACTTAAACAGGGGAAGTTTAGATTAGATATAAGGAAGAATTCCTATACAGTGAGGGTGCTGAGGCACTGGAATAGGTTGCCCAAGGAAGTGTTGCATGCTCCATAACTGGCAGTGTTCAAGGCCAGGTTGGGTGGAGTCTTGGGTGACATGTTCTAGTGTGAGGCATCCCTGCCCATGGCAGGGGTGTTGGAACTAGGTGATCTTAAGGTCTTTTCCAATCCTAACTATTCTATGATTCTAAGATTCTATGACTGTTTGCAACATCAGAGAATGGTGATTTGTTCTTATTTTCTGTATGAACTTTGGGTTTTGAACACTATGTTATTAAAAGGATTCTTGTCCATTACCTATGCTTCTTTTTAAGAGCCAAAAATTATTCCTCCTTGCCCAAAATTTTGTCAAATTTCAAAATCAATTAAACTAACTAAAACATCTTAAGCTTTTCTGTTAATCTGACATTATTCTAATTACTGCTCTATTCTTGAAATATTTGGATAATTTAATATCCCTGGCTAAAAGAAACAAGAGAAAACATCTCTTCTGCATCTCTGTTGTCTTACAGCAAACCCAGACAGCAACTAAGCTTTATATATACCATTACAGTCAACGCTGGCAGATATTCACATTGTTATATCAGCACAAATATCTTGGAGCAAATTCTGACCTCTGTCTGGGACAATATAGGGGAAAATAAATGACTGCATAATCCAGGGAAGAACCCGCAGATAAGAAAGAATACATGGCTGAGGTATCCTTGGAGTAGGATATCTGGAGGGCAGCACTGCAACAGAACATAATGTGGAGCTACAAGGACAGTGATATAAAAAGGTCAGTATCTACTGAGGCATGGAATTTGAGCGACTCTTTTGTACATCATCATCTTGCTCTGTTGATACCTTGTAACCTGATTGCTCATGAAATGTAATGTGAGCCCATGATACCTGAATTGTCTGTTTCTTTATGGGAATACTCAAACGAAGATTCCTCTGTAGAAGAAAAAATAAATTTACAAGCCATAGCCTAGGACATAACCTTTCCTGACAGAAGAGTTTTTTGAAATGCTATGGTGTCTCAAACCTAGGCAAAAATACAAATGCCAAAGGCAAATAGGAATATTCTTATGTTACTTTGTCTTGATTCCTCTAAGGCATCATTCAATCTCAATACTTTTTTATGTTATTTTTTCAGACTTGCTCTTTTATTTTACACACCAGTTCCTTCCTTGAATGTAATAGGTATTTTATGTTATATATAAACCATACTTTTCTATTTTTTGATTGAGGGATTTCTTAATTTTTCAGGATGAAAATTTAAAAAAAAACCCTTTATCTTTGATTTTATTTATTATACGAGCCTGACAACCTATTTTTGAAAATTCCAACAAATCTGGATTTTTGAATCATATTCCTCCACATATGGTATTAATTTATCTTTGTCTTGCCTTCATGCAACACAGCAACAGATGTTCAAAGTTTCTCTCTTTTAGAGTCCTCTGATCTTATGAAGATCCTTTTCAGGAACAGGCAGAAATATGTTTTTAAGCTACAGATCATTTACAAGATTCTCTCTGATGAAGTTTGTTTTGCTAACAAAATGGATTTCATCCCTTTTTTAGATATTTAGATTTCGCATGAGCTTTACAGTGGATTTTCACCAGAAAAGAATTTGTAATATTTAAAAGTTGTCCATTTTTTGAGATCAGATTAAACTAGACACGGGATTAGAGTGCTGACCTGTATTCATGAGTTTAATTGCTGCAGTGTACTTTAACTTCTTACAGATGTACTATTGAAATGATTAACCTTTACTGGCTATCTTCGCTAGTATGACCTTATTTCTTCAGATTCTGATTTTTAAGGTGAATGGTTAAAATATTGTTGAAAGTTAAGGTTTTCTTATGTATTTTGAGTAATTTCTGAGGAGGTATTTGCTAAGTCTCATCAATGTATGTGAATCTATTTGTGTGGTGTCACCAAGCCAAAAGAGCTGTAAATCCATCTGAATATGCCAAATGAGACTTGCATACAGATGGTTTATATTGGATGGAGCAGTACAAAGCAGCTGGAATTTGTTGGTAATCTGACCTACTACTTAGTAGTAATTTTAGTGCAAGGCATGTGTTATGTGCGTGTGTATCAGCAGGTAGATACATATGCACAAACTTGCACACAGGTGCTATACAGACCGCTTGTAATGTGGACAAAGAAATAAGAGAGGCACTGTGTGCTTCTCAACTAACTTGAATTAGGGAATTAATATCAGGCAAGAGGGCCCAACAATTTAATTGAACACCTTTTCTCATGTATAATCTACAAGACTTAAGATGGGAAATGGTCATTCCGCACCCAGGTAAGCAGATTTTGTGCATCATGCAAACATTTTACAAACAAATACAGCTAAGTAGCTAGAGTAGGCTTTGCTCTGGATTTTTTTTTTCCCCACATACATACAAGCAAAGTGCTTATAAAAATCTACATCAAGAAGACTCTGGTCATTGGAGACAGAAAATTTTTTTTCATATAATTATTAACCACTATCAAACCATGCTCTTCTACTAGCCAAGCTTTAAAATGTAAGATACTAATTGGAGACCTTGAAGCAGATTCTCCAGTTCTTCATGTCTCCTATGTTCATTTACGCCCCTGAATGGAACTCAAGAATAGTCATAAATGGATCTAACCAGGCTAAGAGAAAATCTCCAGAAAGTGCTAAAAAGACATTTGCTGTAATCTATTGGACTGTTTTAAATTTCAGAGTTAAAATTCTTTTGAACTTGAAAACTAAAATTAAGTGTATCAAAGTGTTGAAGTATGGCATTTCAGAACTTTTTCATCCTTTCAAGAGTTAGTGAATTCAGTGTTAAAGAACTTCTCATTTAATTTCAATATGAAGTTTATTTTTTTAATTGAAACATATATTGCTAATAATTATTAATTAGTATATTGTTACTTCTTAGTAACAAATATGCAAAATAAAGAGGAAGGAAAAAAACCATAAAACCAACCAAAAATTGAAACCTCACTCTAAAGGTTTTGGACCTTCCCACAAATAAAAATTCAAAGAATTTCCCACAAAAAAATTACACCTGTTAGTGAGTATATTTATAAAGGCATATTCATAGATTAGTTTTTCCATTCTACATTGTGGCTTTTTTCTGAACTCTCAGAATAATTCAAATTATATTTGGTAATCTATTTCCACTGTTGTCAAGGATTACATGGACTATATGTTAGTGACACATTTTTATAAGACACGGTAGAAGTTGTTTGAATAAGGTTGAAGGAGATAGATGAACTGGATATTGGTAACATTCACCTGATGTTTCCACCTTAAGTGTGTTTGCAGCTGTGCTACTTGGAGAGACTGTAGGTAAGCAAATGTGTTGGCCCTAAAACGCAATTAAGTTTGATGCCTAGTATTCAATTTTTAGGATTATCAGGACTCAATAATTTATATTTAAAGCCTATACTATATATTTTAAGCTACATAAGATCTGGACAGTGGGATTAGTAGCATTTATTTTCTCTTCACACTGACTAGATTTCAAAAAATTAAATTTAAAATGTAAAAAAAGGTCATGCCAAGGAAGAATCAAGTTTCTGATGTACATAAAGATTTTCAATAATACTATAGTATGATCAGGGTTTCTAGAGGATAAATTTTGAGATGTAGTGCCTTCTACTTCCCAGCACACTGCAGGCAGATGTGTAGGCCTACAATGAGTTTGCAAAGTATTGGAGTTAGTGGATGGAAATACAATTCCCTCCAAACCAAACTTTTTTCTTTAATATTTTATAAACTAACTGAAAGTATAAAGGGACTCACCTGGCACACAGTGGACAGAAAGTTTATAGTCTTTTTTCTAGCTGGTTTTTTTCCATTAGTCCAGGATGGGAATGGTGTGTGGTTTCTGAAAGTTTGGTCTATTAATTTACAGTACGAACTGGCAATATTGCCTCTCCATAAAACAAAGCAAGCAAAACTCCAAACAAAGATACCCACAAACCAATTTTCAAGTCTAATGTAAATCTGATGTTAGAAAGAAACACTTGTTGCCACTGGGCATTTTGAATGTCTCCTGAGCATTATATTGTTGTTTTACACAGAGATGTTAAAAAGATATGTCAGAAGAGATGCCAGCCTTTAGAAAGAATGAATGTATGCAGAATAAATATTTTCAATCTGTACTTTTTTTTACAAAATTCTTGATGAGATGTTAGCTTGCAATTGATGTGTCAGTTTATGAAATTTCTATACAAAATGTCACAGAAGAGTTAAGATAACAGTATCTTATAAATATGTATCTCATGCACAACCTGTTCAGTTGCTCTCTGTTCACCTAATGTAAGATACAGATGCAGCCACATCAGTTCTGTTTCTTTTTGTGTGCAAATCCATTAAACTTTTTTTGGTGAAGTGGTGAATATAAATTCAGTAAAAATGATCACCCATGTAGAAACCAAAACCTAGTTTTCAGTTATTCCTGCTCTCATTTAATTTTCAGATTAAATAAAATATTTTCTCTTTAACTGTACTAAAGATGAGATGCTTTAAAAGTTGATTAATATTTCAGTTTGTCATGGTTTAAGCCCAGCCGGCAA
>NW_009940552.1:0-256 GCF_000696875.1 Nestor notabilis
TCCCCTCTCATGCTCCCTGTTTGCCTCTCTGCTCCCTCCCTGGATGCCAGAACAAGCACCAGAAGATTGGCTTTCTGGAGAGCATCTTCTACCTGTTGAGCACTGACAGGTACTGCGGCTTGCAACAGGGGCTGGATGTCTTCTGCCGCAAATGGCATCTGGCAGAGACACTCAAGGTGAGGGGACTCCCTTGGGGATGCTATGGGGAAGGGGCAAGGCCTCCAGCACCAGCACCCAGTGAGGGCAGTGTTGGTGG
>NW_009940553.1:0-7221 GCF_000696875.1 Nestor notabilis
GGGGCAGGGAGGAGGGCAGCCCCTCTGCTCCCAGGGCTGCGGGTGATTTGCATTTTAAATGACTTGGAGCACGCCCCTAACACACGGCACCGGAGTGGAAAGTTTGTCCTCGGGTCTCCCACCCAAACAACAACAACAAGATTAAAAGGATGTGTATTTGCTTTCGCTCCGAGCCAGCAGAAAGGCACCGTGATTACCCTGGCTGCGTTGTTTTGAATTAGCACGAAGGTTTCTGGGCTCATCTGGCATGTCTGTTTTTCCATCTATTATTATCCCATCCATCCACCAGCACATCTCCAGCCTCTTCCTGTACAAGCTCTCCCTCGGTGCCTTGATGCACAGTCCTGGTTCCAGCTCTGCTGGTCCCTGGGTCCGGAGCTTGGGCTTGCTTTTGCTTCCCCTGCGTTTGGAGTGTCCCTGCTCACGGGTTATTAAGAAGTCGCGTACAACCAAGTGACTAGAGGGGAGTTACAATGAGGAAGTGAAGCTCGCGGGGGGTTTTTCTTCATTCAGAGGTGATGCTCAGGTGTCTCCTGGCACCAGGCAGCCCTGAGGACCTGGCAGGACTTCCCTATGGAAGGATGCTTCTTTCTGCTTTAATTTCACTGTTATAAGTCTACAAATCTTCTCATTATTTATCAAACCTCATGCTAGAGAATAGGTTTCTTCATTGCTCTCTCTTTTGGAGGGAGATAAAGGGCATTGGCATCCTTCTGCCCACTCCCAAGATGAATATAAACACTTTTGCTTGCTGGCAAAGGACAGTTTCAGATATGGATGAGCAGTCTCAAATGTGCCATGCTTTTATTATTGTAGGGTGCCTGTTCCTAGGCCTGCACAGGTCTGGTGACTGGATGTTTTTGCTGTGCTGTTGTTTTGGTGGAGCTGGAACGTGTTAGAAAAGCCTCAGCAAGGGCATCGCTCGCAAGCCTGGAAAACCCAGCTGTCTACTTAGGTCTTGGAAGAGTCCTTCAGGATATAGTAATTCATTTGTTGCTCAGAGAAGCTGTGGCTGCCCCATCCCTGGCAGTGTTCAAGGCCAGGTTGGACACAGGGGCTTGGAGCAACCTGCTCTAGTGGAAGGTGTCCCTGCCCGGGGCAGGGGGTTGGGACTGGATGAGCTTTAAGGTCCCTTCCAACACAAACCAGCCTGTGATTCTATGATATGGAGTGTAGTAGTGTGTGGCGGATGTTCTTCAACCCTCTTTTTAAAGCCTGCTCATAACCCTCGCAGTAGTGTGGTGGTTTGGTTGGCTTTTATTTCTTAAATAGAAACAAACCACTGGAGGGGATCATCTCTCTCATTCCGTGCAATCACACGCAAGGTTTGGTGTCTGTGCTGCTTGGATGTCCGCAAAACCAAAGTTACCTTTTGAAATGATTGTACAGCTAAATAAAGAATGCTGGATTTAACCCCCCTGATTTTATAGCTACACTTCAGGGCTGATTCTTACAAATATCAGTCCCAGTTCTGTGATGGTGCTTAGAAATCTGCCTTCCCAGTAAACAATTCTGAATGTTAACAAAACCATCTGATTGGAAAGGAAGCTCTAGTAAGATAGTTAAGAACATTTACGAATTGTATTGTCAACTCTGCCTTACTCATGTTCGGCTCTCCTCCTTCCTTGCTCTCCTCCTTCCTTGCTCTCCTCCTTTCTTGCTTGCTTCCTTTTTGAAGCAGCGGGCACAGAAGCTTGCACTGGCTCCAGCTGAGTTCTTGCCTTTGGCCTTAAGCCCGCTGCTAAAGATGGACCCAGACTCCTCTGTCATTGCTTTCATGTAGCTTCTATTTTCTTGTGCGTATGCCTTGGCTCATCTCACAGTCGGCTCTTTCAGTTTAACTCTACCATTGCATTCGTTTTCCTGGCTGATGTGGAATAATAGACATTAGAGAGATGGAGAGAACATACTGTGGGTCATGTCTGGTCCATCCCCTGGGGAACATCACAGGATTGCTTCCAGCAGGATATTTTCAGATGCTTTGTCCAACCTAGTTTCAAATGTCCCAAGTGACTGGGATTCCATTCCAACTGCTAGCTTGCATTTGAAGGTGGAATAAGGAAGGTATAATTTGTTCTTTCCTAGGAGACTCCTATAGTCTTGTCTCAGATGCATAGTGTTACTTCTTACCACTATCTTCACCAGCCTCTGTTGCTTTAAACCCACTTGCGTGGTGGCTAAGAGCCCTTTAAGGGTCAGAAATACTTCCTTTGGGACTCACATAGACCATCCTTGGAGAGTTAGAGGGAGGAGATCACAGAAGGAGGTGAACAATCTTCAAGCAATGTTGCCCCGTCAGAGAAGGGCTACTTGTAAATAAGTGGGAGCTGCAGCTTGCAGAGGGAGACCCTGAGAACATCACTAGTGATGCAGAAAGCCAGAGAGACATGTGGTATAGCTGGATAAAACCAGATCAGTTGGGTTAGCAGCTGGAGACTTGTATTGGCACAGAACCTACTCACAAGAGTAGTCCTAAACAGCCTGAACTGGGTGTTTTTGGAAGCATGCTGAGAAAGGCTGGACTCGAGGGTGTGCGGGATAAATGGGAGTTCCACTTGGTGTCTGTCTGAATTCTCATCGAGGTTATTTCCTCCATGCTGCTGAGATTTTATCTTAGTCCAAGTTATGGTTAAGGGGCTTCATAGCCATCCTTTTCACAGCTTTATGTTTAGATTGCTAGTGACACTTAAGAGGTAAGAAATTACTCTGTTTGTGTTCCCTAGGCCAGAGTTAGCCACAGTTTACGAAGCACTCCATCCCTGCTTAGGCCAGGTTTCCATAGGAATTTCTCATCCTGGGCTTGAGCTTATTTGAAAGCTTGAGTAAATGGACCTCTTGCAAAATGCCCACTGTTGCTGGGTGTGGAAACTCGAAAGAGGACTAAGATGTGGTGTAGATGTGATTTTTGGGTTTTGCCACCCATCTCTGACTGCTAACAGCTCTGGCAACCTTTCATATACCCCTGACATATGAAACAGTTGATTTAAAGATGGGCTAATGAACTCTCTTTGCTTTTCTTCCAGCTTGCTATGGAATTGTCCAGGTTCCTACCGGACCCTGGTTCTGTCGGAAATGTGAATCTCAAGAGAGAGCCGCCCGGGTGGTGAGTACGGAGCCCACTTGTACTTACACTGAGTAGGTTCATTCAGTGCCCTTCGTGCCACTACTGGGAGCACCTGGCAGAAGCTGTAGAGCCTGGAATTCCAGCACTGCTGTGATTGCAGCCCCAGCTCTGCCTGTAACCTGCTATATCTTGTTTATACCACAGGAACAGTTGTGTTAACCAATTTGATACGATGCTGTTAGCCATTTTGATGCAGAAGTCTGCTTTTAGGCAAGTTATCAATGTCAACAGTTTTGAGTCTTAGAGACCTCAATCTTATTTAGGAAAAAAGGAAATCATGGCATTCTTCTGAAAAGTGTTTTCCCTGCTCTGCAGGAAGCTTTGGAGTGGAGGAAAGTCAGCATCCAGAGATGCTGCTACGCTGTCAGAGTTACTGTGCTGGCTGCCAGGGTGGATTGGCACTCGGATCTCCCTTGTAGCAACATTCTTCCGCATAAAGCCTTCTGAGTTAGTGAAACAGCAGAGAAAGTGACAGGAAGGTGGATCAGGGCTTAGTTTCTGGCTAAAGCAGTGATTCAGCAGTCTAGAACATTTACAAATGTTCTCAATTAATTCTGGCATTTCCCGGTGAGGCAGGAAAGTGGAAACAATCAGGCCCAGGGCTGCCTCTGAGCTCTATGTGGCAAAGTTATTTGGGCAGTAAACTAGGCTGTGAGTTTATAGCACACCAGCTACTCTGCAATTACTTCCCACGTGAGCCCTTATCAGATGTGGCTGCAACATAGAGTATGTCGAGTTGGAAGGGACCCATAGGGATCATCGAGTCCAACTCCCTGCTCCTCCCTAACAGCTGCTGAGGCACTGGGATGTAGATCTTCAATGTGTTAGTGATGCCATGGGTGCTGCTTTTGCCATACAGTAAATCTTCCTGATTTCCTGCCTTTTGAACTGCTTTAGCTGAACCTTTTCTATTCACACGCTTAGTAAAGTTGATGTAGGTGAGCTGTGGGTCTGTGGATCTGCACAAATAGCGTGCTTCATCTCAGCTGGGCTCTGCTCACTGCACTGCAGAAGTTTAATCTGTTTCACAGATGGGCGAAGAACTTGGCAAAGATGAGTGAATGGGGGAATTAGGTATCTGTACCATGCTTTTGACATTGCATTAACTCATTCCTCATTGGAAGTGGGAGTGTAAACAAGACCAGACTTTCAGACCTGAGCTCTTGTCCCATTGTAAGATGTTGCTTTTATGTGCACTGCAGTAAAGAAGATCAAATGTGTCTTTGAGTGGTTTTACATCCTGCAGATAGTTTCATAGCAGAGAAAGGAATTTGGGTTTCCTGGGCCACCTTCCCCCCACTCTCCCAACTGTGCAGGTAAAGTGAAGCCATTCAGCATGAGCTACAACTCAGTGTAAGCTGTAGTAACACATGTACACACAATCCTCCTCACCTGTACTTATTGCAAGGACTAACTTTTCACGTGCACATTACACACTTCAGGCTGCCTCCAAGATATCAAGAAAACAATAACCCTGCAGGTGGCTCCTTATTTAACTTGCTCTGGGTGAAATCCGTTAGACAATGCCTGGTGGGCTTCAGTCATGCCATTCAGTGCCGTGGCATTCAGCCCTGCTACTATAATAACTGAACAGTGATAATCTTCCTTCCTAAGCAGAGCTGGGGCTGATTTCCTATCTAAATCCCTTACCTTTTCAGTTAAACTCCAGCAGTCATAGCAACAGATATGCAGATGGGTAAATCTAGTTCTTTGATATAAGGAACAGCATGATCAGAGTAAGGGAAATGAATCCGGTCTGATGAGATCTGTGCGTGGCTCAGCTACTAAACCACTTCAGATTTGGGCTCTGTGATCCAGCAAGGCTGGAGGGTATGACTCTTCCACTGGCCCGGGGTTCCACTGCTTTCTCCAGCTATAAAAAGGGCATTACCAGCCTGCAGACACTGCCTTGAGGAGCTTGAAGGAGAGATGCTGAGATTTGAGCACAAAATAGCCTGGCAGCAGCAGCAGGATGGATTGCTATTCGTGTTTCTTTCGTAATGACTGTGTGGCAAACTCCTTTGAAAAACAACATTTTTCTTCCCACATCTGCCTTCATGGAAGAATCTCAAAGCAGTTTACAAGCTTTGTCCATAACAAACATATTTATTGGCTAAATATTGATACTTCTGCTTTGAAAATGAGATACAGAGGCATGGAGAATGTTGCACTCCTCGGTGAGTGCTTTTAAAACATAGCTCTCCTGATTCCTGTATGTGTCCCTTGGAGAGATGGGCTACATCCCCAGATCAGCTTTGGAAAGAGGGTTCAGGTGTAGTCTGGTGGTAAATCTCAGAGTTAGGAGCCCCAGGGGGTCAGGAGCTCTCATCTTACCCATCACAACCTGATTTAAAGCAACCAAGCTCATCTCCTTTTCCCAGAGTCGAAATAAACCCCCCAGAGACCTCCTTGGCCTGTGCAGGTTGAATAATAGGAAGAGGTACTGCTAATCCCTGCTCATAACCCCTCCTCAGATGCTCAGGTCCCTAAAGGATGCTGTGGATGCTATTGTGCTTACAGTAAGCAACTGAAAGCCCATCCACTTTGTAATCAAATTGTCTAGGAAGCCCGGTGAGCTGAATGGCCAGAGGGCACTCATGTGAGGGATCATGTGAAGGCTTTAGCTGTCATTTGGAGGCAGGGCTATTAAAAGTCTTGTGTGGGGCCGATGGAGCTGTTAACCCCTCTTGTTACAATCAGAGCTTTGCTAATCGCATGGTGGGAGAGCCGCTTTGATCTGAGGGGTGGAGGGGAGAGCGGAGGGGCCTTTTCAAGTGCAAATTTCTTATTACAGTGTCTCAGTTAACCCATTTCTTTTTCTGTCTTGGCTCTGCCGGGCTTTCCATAGTAATTGTGAGAGCAGCTCTCTGGCAGCCCAGACCTAACCAGGAACAGTAAGAAACCCCTCCTGTGCCACCCATCCCTATTTCAAGCTAAGTTGCAGAGCAAGTGAAACAGGCTCCCAACAGCAGTGCTGGTCTTTGTCCCTCATCTCTTCTTCTACATTATCACAGGGATTCTGTGCTTGCCAGAGGTGCCTGTTTGACAGCCTTCCATGCTTGACTCCCATGAAAGTGCTTGAGGACTGGGCTCAGCCTCCCTTGCTGCCCATTGCATTACAGTCCTATTTATTGTGCCAGCCTGTCCAGAAGGTAGAACTGCAGCAGAGGGAATCTTGCTTGAGGAAAACCACCTTTGTGGAAGGTCCTCGGGGACTACTTGGTAGCAGAGGCTTTTTCTTGTAGCCTGTTACTGCTCACTACGCTGATGTTTTTTGAGGCATGGAGCATCTGCTCCGTTGTGCTCACCAGAGCTGAGCGATCACAGTGGAGCGCGGGCAGGCGAGAGCACTGGGTCCCACACACTCATAGTGGCAGAGCCTCCCGCCTCCCTTTGACATCAGGCACCTCATTTAGAAACTTTCTGACAAAGCACATTTTTCACAGAAAACAGGGGGGTTTGTTTTGGTTTTTTAACAAATCAGACATTTCAACTAGGGGAGGAGAAGGAAAAGGACTTTTTCACAAGGGACAGGCCAAGGGGAATGGCTTTAACCTGCCAGAGGGGAGACTGAGATGAGCTCTTGGGCAGAAGCTCTTCCCTGTGAGGGTGCTGAGGCGCTGGCACAGGGTGCCCAGAGAAGCTGTGGCTGCCCCATCCCTGGCAGTGTTCAAGGCCAGGTTGGACACAGGGGCTTGGAGCAACCTGCTCTAGTGGAAGGTGTCCCTGCCCGGGGCAGGGGTTGGAGCTGGAGGAGCTTTAAGCTCCCTTCAACCCAAACCAGGCTGGGATTCTGTGAAAAGGTTTGCACCTTCTCATGCCTTTTTTTTTAAGTCAAAGAAACCAAAAAGCACATTGAAATCTCCCCTGAGCGAGGCCATGACAAGCCAGCGGCTGTTTTCAGGTCGCTCAGCAGGGAGGAGCCCTCAGACATCCTCTGTGCATGGCAACACACCCCAAAACCAGCCCTCCTTTCACCAACCCTTCATAAAGGCGTTATGGAGGGGGGCAGAGCCCTCTTGGGGTAACAGACCAATGTGGAGGCTAAAAGGAGTGAGGGGCTCATGCCCGATGCCCCTGCGTCTGCTGAACCTCAA
>NW_009940553.1:7250-11199 GCF_000696875.1 Nestor notabilis
TGGAGGGACATGTTCTTCATGGTTCTCCCCAAAAATATCTCGAGAGAGAAGGAAGGAAAGAGGCAAAGACAGGTGATAGTTTCTTTCTGTTTGCCTTCTCTCCGAGTCCTGGCTTTCAGTTTTACCCCCAACCACAAAGCCTAAACCCATTTTTGTTCTAAAAAGCCCCGTGAAAGTCAAGGTTCACTTGATGCCCTGTGGCTTTTGGGCTGAGGCGATAAGTACATCCCTGTCAGACAGGACGATATCGAGCTGTGTCAGAGTATCTTTTTGCACCCAAACCACCCTCAGCCCTTCTTCCACTTCCTCTCTTTGAAAGCAGCCCCATCTTTCATAACCATGTTGTAAATGAATCATCTTTTCTGGCCCCACATCCCTGGGACTTAGATTAAACTTGTTGTTTCTGCTTAATTTCAAGAGATGTGAACTGTGTCCCCACAAAGATGGAGCCCTGAAACGGACGGACAACGGAGGTGAGTACGTGTGCGTGGAGCTGGGTATGTCACACAGAGCCTCTGGGGCTGCCCCAGAGTTAACAGAGCTGCAGCCTGGAGTCCCCATTGAAGGGGCAGAGTAAAGATGTTTTTCTCTGCAGAATTTATCTACTTATCATTGATGCTTCTTATCTCTGGTGCTGAGTACTGTGGAGTGTGATTTCCGTTGTCAGAGCTTGTAACTATTGATGCTACTGGCTGTATAGATCACATCTAATTTCTCTCAAACCCCTGTTCTTCAGAAAGGCTTCTGTACCTACCTGCCTACCTTAATACACAAAGAGTTAAATTAGACAAGGAGGTCTTTCTTCTGATCCCCCATTTAGAGAAGAAGCACCAAGTCCAGGCTATTTTGTAGAAGCATCTTCTAGAAATGGTTGTAATTGGTGCAATAGCACAACTATTGTGCTGGGGGATTGTTTTATAGTAACACAGCATCTTCTTCCAAACATGTTATTACATGGTTTGGTCAGGTCAGTATAGGCAGGCACAAGAAGTGTTAGAATCATGTCACTTTACAGAATTATACAGCCCAAGTACTTATGCTGCTGTGTGATTCTGTAATCACAGAGTCTGGTTCTGCCTGCCCAGATGAATCCATCCTTATTCTAACCAAATCCTTCCAGTGCAGTAGCCATACCAGTATGGATTAGCCCCCAAAGGCTCCTGACCTTCGAACTTGCTCCATTCTGACCTGACCAGATGGAATTTCAACTTACACATCTGATTTGTGAAGTGTCTTGGTGGATTTAGATTTTAACTTGCTTTGGCTTGCTGAAAAAGAGCCTTCCTCAGCCATTGATAAAAGCCAATAAAGGCAGCTTTGTTTCCAGTGGTGTGGGGCTACACGTCAAACCTGCCTCATCGACATAATTTGCTGCTTAGATGCTTCTCCTGGGTTTGGTCAGGTCTTCAGCTTTGGGTTCAAGTGCTGAGGGGATGCTTTTCAGAACGATGAGCGCTGTACATTTCTATTCCCAAAGAAATCTCTGTATTCTTATTTAATCTGGAGGTGGTATCCGTCTATCTTTCACCCACAAAGAATTTGATTCCTAACCAAGTTACAACAAGCAGTATTTCAAATCTAACATCTAACTTAAGTTGGCTCCCTTCCTATACTCCCTTCTCTCCCTCCCGTGCTTGTCTGCAGGCCTGTCTGGATTTATGCCTCTCCTGGGTTGCTCCATGTGAATCTCTGCTCTCTGTCTCACTTGTTTCCCCAGGGTGGGCCCATGTTGTCTGTGCTTTGTACATCCCGGAGGTGCAGTTTGCCAACGTGCTCACCATGGAGCCAATTGTCCTGCAGTACGTGCCCCATGACCGCTTCAACAAGGTAAGGCCACCTCTTTCTCCTGCTGCTCCAAGTGTATTTGCCCTCCCTTAGCTTTTGGGAGTCATCTTATTCTACCACATCTCCTGTCCAATTTGTTCTAATTTCCAGGTACTCAGATCCCTTTCAAAATAACACAGCAAATCCCCATTGTTGAAAAATAACTCTTGGGTCCTCCATTTCTCTCTTCCCCAACTCCCTACAACTTGAGCAATCTCCACCTTGGAGTTGCATGTTGGTTACTCCACCTTTTGATCTGACGCAGTTGTTACTGGGGGAGAAAAAGATGTGAGTTTTGTGCATGCCCCTGGGAAATAACCCAGAGCTGCCGTCCTAGGAGGGAGATGACTGGACACAGAGTTAGGACTTCTTCAAGGCTTTGCCTCCTGGTGAACAGCAAGAGTGAAGGAGACATTTTATCTGCCTAAATGAAGACGTTTCCTTTTCTCTGCAGACCTGCTACATCTGTGAAGAGCAGGGCAGGGAGAGCAAAGCAGCCTCTGGAGCATGCATGGCCTGTAACCGGCACGGCTGCCGGCAAGCTTTCCATGTCACCTGGTGAGTTCCCCACAGCAGCACCCCAAGAATAGCCCCACTATTGGTTTTGCTGCTATGGCTTGGAGGCCACGATGCAGGGGTGGTGTGGGGAGATGGGCTGATCCTCTGGGCTTTGTTTTGTGGGAGGGTATCTTGTCCATACGGAGTCTGGGAGGGGAAACAGAGGCTACACCAGTGAGCCTTCCGGAGAATGAAGGCTGGGGATTTCCCTAAGACCATGTGGAATCCAAGAAGGGAAGAGATGAGTCACAACCCAGGAATGTTCCTTCTCCAGCAGAGCACATGCGAGAGTATCATCTAGATGGTGTGATTTCAAGGGCTGGTATTTTCATGTACCCTTGCAGCCTGAAAACAACATTGCCTCTCAGGAGAACACGGGGATTCCTTTACATGGATTCCTTGCTCATGATGTGTCTTTTGTTGGAATTGTTACTGGTTTCCCAAGCCTTCCTTAAGCAAAACAAAAACTGCAAGACAAATCTGGTAGAAAAGTACTGACGAGTTTGAAGATCTTAATATGAATTAAAACTAGTCTGAACTTCTCAAAAAACCCCCCCTCCCTTGCATACCATTTGCCAAGCAGAACAGGAATCTTCAAGACCCTGTCTGGGTATCCTGAACTGTTCTTTGCCCTCTGATGGGATCTGTGGTCTGGCTGTACAATTTGCTCTATCCCCCACCTGCTTTCATGTATTTCAGTGCCCAGATGGCTGGCCTCTTATGTGAAGAGGAGGTCCTAGAAGTCGACAATGTCAAATATTGTGGCTACTGCAAGTACCACTTCAATAAAATGGTGAGTGTCTTCATGCCTGCAGTGAGATTTTGTCACATAAAAGGCATTCTCTTCATCCTAGATTGTATCTGTACTCAGAGCAGTAAGAAATGCCAAGAACACATAAACAAGGTCTGCAGCCTATTTCCCTTTTCAACCATTCAGTCAGAGTCACTTAGGAATAAAGATTAGTTTATAGTTCACATTTCTATAGCATCTTTTTACCCATTTTCAAACGTAGGAGGTGAACTCTTCCCATCTGTTTTGGCTTCCCTGACCCACTCTGTATGGCTGAAAGCTAAGCCCCAGGAAAAGAGAGCGTGTTTGATGCTCCAGGGGAGCTCGGGGTATAGCTCAGACACCCTGCTCAGGAAGGTAACCCCGAACAGCCAGAACTTCTGCCTGAGGACAGAGACAGCTCAGAAGAGACGTGGAGTCATTCACTGTTGGAGGGTTATTTGGGGCAAAGGACTTCCCCCTATTAATTACAGTACCAGGAGGAAAGAGAGGAACCCTTTTCCTGTTCTGCATAATCAGTAGACACCTGCTCTCCCTGCTCTGGCAAAAGGGAAACTCGATGCTCTCACTACAGCTTTATGTCTCAGTGCCTCCTTTGTTGCTGCCCTTTCCCACTTTCCCTTCCTGCTTATCAGTGCTGTCACATACAGCAACTGATGTCTTGAGCTTCCCCTGCAAGTCAAACCGGAGGACACCTTCCCTGCCCTTCAGGTCCCCTCAGTATCTGACACAAGTGTAGCTCTGTATCAAGTTTACTGATGCTGAGATAGCAGGAAT
>NW_009940553.1:11215-14175 GCF_000696875.1 Nestor notabilis
CTTCCCCACCCTCCTCATGACCAAGAGCTGGATGCTGCTGTTCAGGAGGGCTGTGTCTAAGCACCATTGCGGCTCCCGTTGAGCTGTTGTTTGCAGAAATCAGATGTGCCTTTCTTGTACAAGTGTCAGTGTACGTGGGCCACCAAGAAACAAAGATCTGGGGAGTTAGCTCTACATGGTGTTAGTAAGCCCACTAGTATAGTATTTGTTGGGGTCCCCGTGTTGTGAACCAGGCTGGGCACCCAGTACAGAAAGAACTTGGTCCTGCATGTGGTAGACAAGCCATTCACTATAACTTTGCTTACTGTAACAGGGAAAGCTGGACTCTGTAACACTGTTTCCTCTCTCTCTTTCTCGTTTATCCCTTTTTCCCCATCTCCAACTCCTCTCACCTTCCCCCCTTACCTCAGAAGACCTCACGTCACTCTGGAGGTAGCTCCTTCATTGCTGGAAGAAGGAGTCGATCCACATCCCCTGCTCAAGAGAAGCATGTATCCCACCATGAAAGGCCAAAGAAGGTAAGATCTGCACAGAGTTTGTCAATCCTCAGAGGCTCAGTCATGTGGGATGGAGGGGAGAAAGGGAAGAGTGTGTAGAGAGCCCTGATTCCTCAGAATGAGTTTCGCTGTCAAAGGTCTGAGTTGTAGCTGTGTTTTTCAACAGGCCTCTAGAAACGTGTGTGCACATAGAGCAGCACAGCCATGGGGAACGTGAGGCCAAGTTTCCACGTTCAGATTATGCCAGAGGGGTCCTGGCAGAACATGCCTGTGGAACGTGCAACTTTCCCCTTTCTGTCTTTATGGCAGGTCCACTGTGAGACTTGAGTGTTTTCCAGCCACTGAACTGACCTGTGTGGAAGCAGTTTGGGCTGTGATTTCAAATGCAGCAGCTTGAGAACATAAACTGGAGGTCGTTGTTCTCAGATCTCAGAATCCAAGTTTTAAAGGGCAAAAAGATAGTGATTGGTAATCTGCATTGTGGCCAGCAGGTTAATTGTAGGCAAGAACAATTAGCATGAACTAGGTAGGACTTTGTTAACTTGGATTAAGCAACCACAGGGATTCCACCTGCTTCAAGTGAAAATAGTTTATCTTCATTAAACAACTATTTAGAAGAACTTTGTGTAGCAGATCTGGCTGGTGCAATAGTTACTGATCCAGCCCTGCTGCTTAAGACCTACTCATCCAAACTGCTGCAGTGTTCCAGGACATGTTAACAGCACACCAAGGTTCATCATTAACCAACTGGCTCACGTGACAAATGCTCCTATTACAAGGAAAAGCAGCAGGGAACGTGGAAGGCAGAATCCAAGGAGTCTGCTGGGCTCTGACAGGGGTGCAGGTTTCAGTGTGGAAGGGGCTGTACCAAAAGCAATGAGGAGGTTTGTGAGGCCCCTCTTGTTTATAATAATGAATAGCCCTAAAAGGCAGGACATATGTTTTTTGGAGGATTCAGGTTCTAAAGCAAGAGGCAGCAGAATAAGAAGTCTTAATCCACAGTATAGTACTGCCACCCTCCTTTGCCACCCCATCTATCCAAAGGATTGGGGTAGGATCTGATGCAGAAATAACTTATACAGGGATGCTGTCAGTGTGGACAGGTAGTTTTTAATACCTTAGGGGCCACATCCTGGCTTTTGTTAGCAGAAATCCCAAATTCCTCTATCAAGCAACCTGTGGATATATTCCACTATAGTCAAAAGCCAAACTGACCTTGTTGTATAAGCATAATTGATGATACCCCTGTAAATGGCAGCATGAAGCTTTTAAGCCTTGCTGTATGTGTCTGGCTGTTCACTTCTTCTTTATGTGTTTTTGCCTTGTGGCAGTAGGCATCCTCAGAACGTGGAAGTGATTTGGAATGGTTAATGGTAGTGGCCCACATCCAGAAACAGCCCAATGACACTCCGGTGGCTTATGTGGCCTAAGTCAGATGGATCTCAGCCCAGTCTCCAGAGGTCAAGGGCATCCAGGCTTTCAAAAGCAGTGTGGCTACCAGTTAATACTGACTGACACCCCCTGGCATGCCCAGCTGAGAGGCCATAAATCCTCTGGGCAGGAAAGACATCTCCCTCTTTATTTACAGAGGTTATCCCGCAATATCCAGTTTGAAACACTGCCCACCATGTCCATGACGTGTTTGGGAAGCTTGCCCAAACCATACCTGATACATGGGCAAACAAGGCAGAAACCTCACTCACAAAGTGGTGCCTCCTCTGCTGCCCACACCGAGCCAGTAAATTTCCTGCTGCTGACAAGGCGAAAGCCTACGGGGAGTATTTACTCCTCTTGTGTGTTCAGCTGCTGCGAGCAGAGGAGGAGGAGGAGGGAGGGAGAAAGAGCATCTGTGCCACGGCCGGGGAGCGGGCGCTTGGCACAAGGTGATGGGCTGTACTGGAACGTGCTATTTTTAGCCAACAAGCAGGCAGAGAGGGTGGGAGAGAGGGCAGGATCAGGGTGATTGATGGCAGCTTTGGAGAGCTTGGCTGTAATTATAACTGACAGACTGTGCAAGTCAAGGCTGGGGACCCTGTGAGGGTTTCTCTACTTGTAGGGGTGGGAGCCCAGTCGTGCCTGGCAGGTAGGAGCAGGGGTGTAAATATCCTGCTTCCCAGCTTTGGTTGGAAAGCAGGTCAGCGGCAGGGGGAGAGCGAAAACAGGAGGAATATGGATTTATTTATAGGCTTCTCAGTGGCGCTTGCCACTATTGTTAGCCTCTGGGATCCTCAGGAACGTGCAGAGACTCCGTCTCGCTGCTGCTGCCTCGTCAACTCTCCTCTTCCTGATGGCTCGTTGCGTTTGCAAGCAGCAGATCCGATGGAGGCCCCTTCCAGGGCCAGGGTTGCTTGGCTTTTCCAAGTACAAAATCAAGTCCTTGCACTCAGAGAGGGGGAGTCAGCATGGAAAGGAGGCCAAGGCGTGCGCAGCAGCTGCGATGGGCAGGGTGAGGAAGGCATTCCT
>NW_009940553.1:14248-16428 GCF_000696875.1 Nestor notabilis
AACAGAGACCTTGCTAAGGGGTACCCGCCGAGGGGGTTGAGCCGTTCCTTCCCACATGCAGGACGTGACTAGCAGTGCATGATCTAATCGCACGTGTTGCAGGGGAACTGGGCGTGCTGCTGCGCTGACCCCAAGTGGAACAACTTCTTCTTGAGCCTGTCCAGCTGTGCAGCGGCTGGCCCCTTCCTCCCCGAGCTGCAGGCATTGCAGCAGAGCTGCTTGCTCAGCACACACCACAGAACCCTGTGCTGCAGGTGCTCCTGGCTCTCGGCTCCACAAGGAGCTCAGTGCCTGACAGCTCCCTTCCAGAGCAGCGCTGGGGCTGTTGACTTAGCCCTTATGGAGTAAAACTCTGGCTGAGTTAATGCCTAAGTTGAGGCGCACAGGATTTAACCCGGTGGCTTCAGTAAGAGAGCAAAGACTTGGGATTTGGACTCCTAAGCCCTGCTGTAAAACAGTCCAGCATTTGTGAGGAGTCTTGTTCTCTGAGGAACAAGGGACAATTGTGCTGTGGGGCTGCAAGCCAGCGTCAGCAGCCCCCGCCTCTTGCAAGCACAAATGATACCAGCCCAAGCACTTCCTTCTGTGCTGTCCTGAAGATGGGAAAGCTCCAGGCTTTGGGTTTCCCTCTGAACATACCACGCCTTAGCAAAACCAGTTCCCTTTATGTCTTTGGGGTTGGTATTGCGATGTGTGTGCTCTGCCCCGTAGGAGCCTTTGCAGGGCTTGTTTGCTTAAAAGAAAGAAGAAAGAAGGAAAACAATAGCTAAATACCAAGAAAACCCTGGATGACGCACAGGGGTTGAATGAAGTACAGATGTTCTGTCACCTATATTGTCTGCTTGAAATGCATAGGGAAAAATCACCACACTCCGTAGAATGAAATTGGTCACACGAGGAGCAGATGGGAGCACGTGCACTACGATGTTTTTAGGTGGATACCCCACGAGGGGAGACACTTGTCCAGTGTTCTTCTTCATGAACACTTGGAACCTATAAGCAAAATCGGGGGGGGAGGGGGGGTGTGTGTGTTAGTTTGGATTTGGAGAAGGAGAGGAACAGTCCCTGCCCAATGACACAGCAAAGAGAGGCAGGAACTTGGAGCAAATAAGCCAAACCTGCAGTTGTTCCTCAGGTCTGGGTGCAGAGCCAGTTCCCCACAACCGTAACACACCTTTAGCTCCTGAACTGTTTCCCTAGCCATGGAAGGGACAGCTTTATTGGGATACAGGGACTGTATCTGTCCTGTTCACCCTCATCCCTTCAGAACCAGCCAGGGCAGCACAGGAGCCCCGGACCCATGGTGGCTGAGCCTGCCTCCCCACTGCCGTGTCCTGTCTGTGTAGACCCGATGCCAGTGGAGGAAGCGAGCCACGGATCCAGCCTGGCACATGTAGCACACTGGAGAAGTACTGGAATCTAAACCCAAGGGGTCTGTGAGGGCTTTGTGTTTGCAGTCGGGTTGGAGGTGGAGGTCTGCCTCTTGGAGTTTCACATCCACACAGGCACCCAAGGGCAAAGGGGGCATTTTTCTCCAGTGGGATGCAGGTGGCTGCTTGCAAGCCCAGCATGGGGTTTTCAGGAAGGAGTGCTGAACTGAAACCTGCTCTCATGGACGTAGCGTAGCCTTGTTTCACAGCATCCTTAACCATCTTTCTGTGCCCTCTTGTTATGCGGGTCTTTAACCACCTTTCTGTGCCCTCTTGTTACGCGGGTCTTTAACCACCCCATTAGCAGGGGGCAGCGGTAATTTGGGAGCACACCACGTCCAGAGAGGGCTGTCTACCTGCCTGTCTGCCCCTGTGTACAATTCCTTTGCACTCAGAGGCTGTCTCAAAGCAAACCCACAGACTCTCCACCAGGACCCAGCGCAAGCGGGGTCGCAGCAAAGGGTTTGGTGCCCTTCTGCCCGGGGCTGCTTCCTCCTCGCTGCCGCTGCCATGGCTGCAGCCCAGAGCCGGCCTCCTCCTCCTCCTCCTCCTCCTCCTCCGGGTGCGGGAGTTCAGCGAGCCTGGGAAAGAGGGAGGGAGCAGCAGAGCCCACTTGGCTCTTCCCAGCTCTTCCCTCCCTCCTTCCCTTCCATCTCCTTGTAATGATCCAATTGCGGGTGTCCGGCAGATTAGAGGCAGGGGCTCGGGGAAGGGGAGCCGGTGGCGGGGGGAGCAGGAGGAGCTCTGCAC
>NW_009940554.1:0-10454 GCF_000696875.1 Nestor notabilis
CCAAACTATTCTATGATCTATGATTCTATGTTTTACCGCCATTTGAAAAGGGAGAGATGTGGCTGCCCAGATTCCTGTGGCATATGTTGGGAGAAAACATCCAGGCACTTCATCCTTTCTTCTGTAACTAGTTCACACCTACTGGTACAAGACATCCTGCAAATCTCACCTTTTAAAATCTTTTGCTTAAAGTAGTTATGGTGGTTCCTTTTCCACACAGTCCACGTGAATGAGCAGCAACCAGAACTATGACAACATTGATACTAGATAATAGTTAATACCAATATTTCCCTTTTATTTGGGTACAGATCATTCTGCCATTAGTAAACACTTATGGCACTGTCTAATAAGCATTACAAGAGTTTTGGGGAACTATTTGCTTCCTGTCCAGCATCATGTTGTGAAGGCATACACCTGGCAGAGTGTGTATGGGGACTCAATTCACCGTTCATTACACGGAGCTGTCACTGGGGCCTGATCACTGAAATAAGCAATTTTTCAAGGTAGTAAAAGAATGCTGTGCACCACTAACTTTTCTCCTGTTCTTTCAGAAGAACAAGTAGCCAATGTAAATAAATCTTTATTGACCTCTTGCAGTAAGAGTTGCCTCAGAGTTCATTTCAGTGCTTGGATTCTCCTTTAAGAAATTGAGTTATGAGAACAGATTCTCTACACAACAGTCTTCAAGAAGGTGGATTCAAAGGATAATAGAATAATAAAGGCTATATGGAGTCTGTAAGGGTGGTGTTGCTAAAGAGAAGTACAGGATAAGCTTCACACAAGTTTCTGAAGCATTCAGAGTGTTGTTAGAGAGTGCCATACTAAGATGACTGTTTAGTTCTTTCAGACTTCATGATAGTGGAAGTCTAGATAAAAGTCTACAAACTGCTGTTTGCTTATACTCCGATTATTTAACACTCAGCCCTCCACACTGGTTAATAATAGGCATATACTGAATGCAAAAATGTCAGTGTCACAAGTAATAAGCCCAGTGAATTCAATATGATTTACTAACTGGGATCAACAGTGTTGGAACCATCATAAGAATTAACAGGAGTGAATAAATAAAACCTTGTTGTAGCTAGTTCCTAATTACATCTAAGCTTTCTTAGCTGTATTTAACAAAAGATATAGTACATTCTTGAGATATGGCAATTTTCTTACATCGTAAGGACCAGGAATCTTCTGTGGTTCTGTTATAAAGTTCAACATTTCCATTTCTATATTGTTGGCAAATGGTGCATTAAGTCATTACAGAGTATATGTAACAATATTCAATACTGCAATATATTCAGGCTGCTAGTGATTTATTGCCCCATATTTTGTGTCTAGCAACTTTCAGAAATAGTGCATTAGCGCCTGCAAAAATTACAGCCATTATACCTTCATCTTCATGCCATAGTATCACCCCAGTTGTAAGATTTCATTTTGGTTCAACAAGAAAGTAGTTGGAACCTATACCTTTGCTGCTCCCTTGAGAAAGACAGTTGTTCCTATTTGTAATGGAATCAAACACAGAAAATCTATATACTTAAAAAAAAGATTAATTCTGACTACAGAAAGAGAAAAACAAACCTATACATCTGCTGCAGCAAAACCATCTATGAAATAGAAGAATTTGGTCCTTTTTGCAGTATTACTGTTGTAGCTATAGAGACCTTAAAATATGAAGGTCTGCCTTAAATGACGTTAAGACATACAAAAAAATTACCTTCCTGGAGCATCTTCTTGGAATCCTTATGTCCATCACTATTATTAAGTGTTCATGTCAGTGGATATCAACCATATTAATCTCACAGGACCTTCTTCTAGGCCCTCTGTTTCCCCCCAGACATACAGAGTTGTCAGCATCACATTTGAAAAGTAAGTGCCTTTTTATTTCCTCCACTCTGCTGAGTAGTTTCTCAACCTATGGGGTATACTAATACTGTTTGAAATCATAGACTGTAGCTTGGCAAACATTGCAGATCAGTTCCAACAGTAGTTAATTGGTGAAAACAAGCCCTTAATATCAATCCTAATAATAAACTCTTTTAGCATTGCTGCCATGGAGGTGAAGGGGAATCAAAAGCTTGGAAACAGTATGTGGGTTTAATACCTGCAAGCATGTGTCAAGCCTTCTTTGGTTTCATAGCTCTCAGACAGCGTCTCAGTTTGAGAGCGTTTTGCATGGCTTATTCAGCGTAAGTAGGTATTATCAGATGCTGCCTTTTCCTTTCACTTTTTTGTAGTTTCACCAGAATAGGCTATCTTGGCTGTCATGAAAAGCCAGAATACTTTGTCAAAAAAATAAACTGGCAGCACACAGCTGCAAAAAATATCAGTTGTGAAAGTAACTAAGCAGCACAGGTTTTACATTCCAGCTCCCACTCAATTTAAGCAGAACTGTATTTATTCAAATGAAGTTATTACATAGAGCATTGGTGCAAATGTTGAAATGAGCTAGTTTTATGAGCTTTCTAATAAAAAATTATGAATTTTCTGAGCTAAAACACCAGTAAATCAACTGAGGTCAACACTTACTCTAGTAACAACATTAAACTTTAGATTACAGTCATTAACAATAGCCACTGTGGAAATGATCTGATCTTTCTATTGCTGTCTTTTGGATAAACCTTTTCTAAAGAGCATCTTACAAATCGATCACAGAATAGTTAGGGTCCTTTTTAACCCTAACTAGTCTATGATTCTAAAGAGCATCTCATGCTTTTGCAGAGCATCTGGGTTTTGGATTTGACATTGAGGCCTAAAAGCTTGGTGTCTTAGATGAGGAATGAATTTGGAATTGATCTGGACCTTGTAAAACCTTTACTTTTTTTCTAGCTTCACCACTTGAGTCACTATTTTTGGAATGTTTCACTGTGCAAGATTCAGCCATGCTTAATGTTATGACAAAGGCCTTTGAGGATGCTCAGGTTTTTCAAAAGCATATGTGGTATCAGCATTGGTGTAGTTCACTACATTTTGTCTGGGTCCAAATTCTGCTCCTGGGTGAAGGATGATGTTCCATTTCAGTCCTTCAGAAACTTTCAAGAGAACAATTGTTAGCTTATTGAGCTGCTGACTCAATATCCAACCTGTGTCTCCTGAAGTCCTTGATGCAGTTCCAGCAAACAGCTTTCTTGCCTTCCAAATTTTCCCAAATTTCACCTCACTTGAGTGTTTATGCTTTATGATGGAGACAAAAATGAACATATATCAAAACAACTTCAGTACGCCACAGTTAACATTATTTTTTTATTTTGGAAGATGTGGAAGATAGATAGGCTGTGGAACAAACATGTATATTAAATGCATTTTAAATGAGGAATAAAAAAGAATTAGTACCAGTTAAAGCTCTTAAAAAATAATTATATCACTGTTACTCAAGATTCTGCTGGATTGCAAAAGAAATTAGCATCGTTATTTTTGTAACAAAAAAAAAATTCTTTGCTCACAGAAGAAAAACAGAAAACAACCTTCATTAGGCAATATGTCTCATACTAAGACAGACCATTTTAGAGATCTTTTTTTCCACTGTTTTTGCCAGTAATTGCCCTTCCTGTATGGCACAGATGAAGAATCACAGCTCTTTATAAACCATTTTGTATAATAGATATTACTTGTTTTGTTGTTCTTTAACCCACTTAATTCATGCTTATTCTATTTTCCTCCTCTTTTCTGTCAGTTTAATGCCTGTTAATGTCTTTCTGGAAAATAAAAATTTTAAAGACCAAAAGTCTAAATATAAGTTATGTTCCATGATGATATATCTACATCTGTAAGAATCAGACAGAAGGAAACTGCTTCTTTAAAATCAGTTTGGCAAAGTAGAAGCTGAAAATGTCCATCCAGATGGAACTGAGATTCTCTAAAGGTTTTGTGTTTTCAAACAGAGTAAAACCTTATGGCCTTTCTAGTCAATCTTTTCAGAAGGATATATTATTCTGTGGAGTGGCACAACTCGAAGTTGCAGAAGAAAAGATAAAGGCGGCAATAAACTGCTGCCATAAACTCTAAAGGTGATAAATATTTTTAAAAGTTCTGTATAAATAGAACTTATTCTATCAATTTACTGGTAAAAGTTGCAGGCACGTATGTTTTGCTTCATGTACTGCCTGAATGAAAATTAAACAATTTCTTAAGCCACATTTCAATGACTAGACACATTTCCCATGAGACTTTTAATCTGAGTACATGTGTGTCCATCTCCATCTTACTGAGGCTGAACGTTAATTATTCATTGAGTTTCATTTACATGCAATTTAAAAAGATGAACAAGGTCTACTGTTGACTAAAAAACACAACATAGCTACTGTAAAGTACAGATATCTACTTCAGAACCCAAATATGGCTTGAGTCTGACCCTGTAATGAATTTTGTTCTGCCACCCACTGAGATGGAGAGACATTCTCACTTCCTGACACAGGGGCAGATAGAGATTTGTTATATTTTGTTTGGGGCATTTGAATTCACTAGGTCTCTTTTGTAGGAATACTCTGATGTTTCTTTAAGAAAAAAAAAAAACTTTCTACTTTTCTTATGGCAGAGCTAGGAAGCCATATAGAAGGTACTATATAAGGTCGTATAAGTCTGCCATAAACACAAGCTCACCTTGAAGGGCACACTATAGAAATGAAACTAACTGCTTTCTAGGAAAGCTTACTCTCCTTTGTTATGCAAACAGATGAAGGTATTGCAAAACTTAATGCTTCATTCTTGGGTTTATCCACTTCTTTTTGAATTGCTTTCCTATATTTGGCTCAAATTTTCCTTGGATTACAGAAACTTTATTTGCTTTAACTTTCTTGAGCTTATTTCCATCTTCCATTTTTTAAGCTGAAAGCCTAAAATGTAGAACAGAACAGAAGTTTCAGTGCCCTTGGAACACGAACGCATACCTTTGTTATGAGGGACACTGCTTCAGCCTGATCAGTGTTGTAATATAAAGAAAGAAAGATGTGGTCAGTTCTATAGGTTACAGAGACAGAGTGATTCTATTACAGCATCTCTATAGGCAGGCACTCTAAAGAGGAACAGTTCAAGCAGCACTCTGCACTAAGCCAGAGTCTTGGTGGAAAGATAGCTTACCTAAGTTTCATAACCTCCCATCCTACCGTGAAGGTGAACAGATTTATTAAAGTTACATGGTTCTGTAGAAACTTTCCACATTTGAAGGGACCATGGACAGGATGGGTGATGTCATTTATGGGGTGAGTAGTCTAGATATGATATCAAAATAGAAGGCTGAGGTGCTAGGCTTAGTTCCTCTAAGGCATTGAATGTTCTCGATTACATGAAGAAACTCAGTAATCAATAACTTTTAGTGTGCAATTTATAATGTCCAACATTAGCAGAGATTAGAGACTGTTGAAAATGTCACCAATTATCTCTATAAAGGCTAAATCCTCCAGGGATGATATCAGAAAACAAATAAGTTTACAACAGTGCACTGTCTTTAAGAATTCTGATCATATTTTCCTATAACATCAGTGATACGTGAATGGACTTAAAAATTATGTAGCTCAAGGAATAAGAACAGAACATAGAAGAAAAATTAAAATATATCCCTTCAGCTGAAGTTTGTAATATGGATAATAGTAGAATAATCCAGATAAAGCATGAATGTTTATGCTTTTACTAAGCTTGCCATTTCAGTCTGATCTAAAGGTTCGCAATTTGGAATTGAAATTTTGTGTGTGCGTCATCTTCTGAATTGAGTTACTCTCTAAACTACCCAGTATCTAGTGAGTATTAGATGGGGCAGGTGTCAGTCTTGAATAAAGCTTGAAATGTGCAGAGCTATAGCAAGACAAGGTCTCAGTTCTCACAGTGCCAAGGTGTAAGGAATTATAATCCATATTTTATCCAGAGGGGAAAAGGTGTCATTGTTGAGAGAATTGTTGAAGGTCAAATAAAAAAATTATATTGAAATCAAGTGCAAAAGTCAAATCTGCTTCCAGCCAATCATTTAGTCACTCTTTTCTGGTCTAAATCTCAAGAACAGCTTGTCTAGCTAACAAGGCTGAAGAAATTGCTTCATACATTTTAACAGCATCATTTAGAAAAATGCTGCTTTAATAAAATGCCTTTCTAGTAGACCTGCACTCTAGTGTAAGAGGAATGTGTAGATCATGTAACATGAGAAATGTGTTCATCTGTAAGGGGTGAATTCAATATGTTGTTGTATTGGATAAAGTAGCAATCATATCCATACCTTGACATAGTGCAACAGCTGTGTACCCCCTCAAATGGAACAGTCTTCTTTAGGTTTAGGCTTAGATGGCATGCTAAAAATAACCCGATCTTTCAGACTTTGATCATTTTCCCAGTAGGCTTCTTGCCACAAGTAACAATTTTATTTATTACAACATGTCTCTTGTTTTACATAAAAAATTACCTTATTTTCTAAAGGCAAGGGGAAAAGAAAGAGAGAATGTCTTCCTTTTGATTTGATATTCCAGTATTAAAATGAACATTTTGTAGAGCAACCCCTCTGAATAATCACCATCAAGGCCTGGCAAAAGTACTTCCCTTTTGTGGCACAGTGCTTTGTAGTATAGCATAAGTAAGTGGTGGGAAAGGGTGGAAACGCATAGGGAGAAATGCACAGATGCCATTACTATCATAAATGTCAAGAAAAACTTTCCTTATAGTTGGGGTGAGAGAAGGTGAGAGACAGTATGTGAGAGAAAACAAGCTGCACTTGTTTTACAATGATTGGGGAAGTTGAATAGGCCTTGCAAAGTGAGAGAAGGGATTTATCATTTCTCATAAAAACTGTAACTGAAAATCTGTTATCATGAAGAGGGTTCAGGATAACATGAGCTCTTTTGTATGGGAAATTAAGGAAGTACTAGGATGTCTGTGTGGATATCTACAATAAGAAACAGTATTGACTAATGGTATGCAATTTTCTACACCTATGTACGTTTTTATACTCCTCTTTTAAGAGGTTTCACTGAAATTACACAGCTTCCCATGGCTTGCCTTTGAAGAGTCCAAATGGTGATAGTGTAAATCCTAAAACTTAATTATTACTAGAGTTTGGAGTACTGCTATTTGTCTCTTTCTCCTTCCAGATCTAAATTACAAAAGAAAAAGCAGTAGATAAAGACCATCAGAGGAAGTATAACACTCCCATCTTCCCTGTTAAGCAAAAACTCTTCCTTTGGTGTGTCAAAAAAGGGAATTCATCCCATCAAATGCTGAAATAAATTCAGGTCTTTTGCACTTAAATAAAAGCATTGCACAAAATATATTCCCCATAGAGGAGTCAGGGTGAGTTTACTTTGTGTCAGCATTTTTGGGGGATGCACCAACATGTGGGGAATAAGTTGCAGTAAGTTGACTCAACTTGCATGAAAATATTTTCACTCAGATCTCTGCAATGTCATTTGCTATGCGGTCTTGTTATTATTCTCATCAAGAGATGTTAAAACATGTTATGGAGAATTGGGAAATTAGTGTTTTTACAGCTAAGCGATACTTCAAAGATTTTTAAAATTTGCTTTTTTCCAACTCACCAATGTATTTCAGTGGATGTCTGTTCCTGACAGGGTTATGATGTTAAGCAGGCAAAGTTGAGGTATAGTGGAGTTGTAGAGATGCAGTGCAGTGAATGCTAAAAGTTTGAAATTCTGGAAGTAGCATGGCGAAAGTGGAATACTTTGTGTGGCAGACTGCTGGTATGAAGTGGTGCATGCCAGTGAGTTGAAAAGCAGACCAGGTACCTCTAATTGATGTCTTTATCTTCTTGCAGATGTTGTGGTTTACTCAACATGTTTTGGGAAATCTTACCTGTTTTACACATATTATTTTTCTTACTTTCATAGAATGCTATTACAAAATCACTGTTGCATGGACTGTGTTTAATTATGGATGTAGTATACTAAGAATATTTGAATTCCTGAAAGGAATTGTTGTCTTTCATTTCCTCTTTCTTTTTGTGACATGAACTGATCTTTATATATCCACGATATAACTGCATTTCATCTTTAAGGGATGGAAAACCTTCTACTGCAATTATTTTCTGAATTATTTTACAAGCTAGAATTAGATTTTCTACCAGTTTTGCTGTGTAACTCAAGTCCTGGTTTTGTATGCTTTTTCTTACATTAAAGGGTAATAGCAAATACAGCCTACCATTTGAAAGCAAATGTATGTTTGGACTTGAGTACTGTGATTGAAAAGAGGCAATAGTAACTGCTCGCTCCCTCCCTTCTTCCTCCCCCTGCTCCCAGAGATTCTCCTCCCAGATGGGGAGGAGAATTGGAAGAATATAACTCCCACAGGTTGAGATAAGAGCAGTCCAGTAACTAAGGTATAATACAAACCACTACTGCTACCACCAGTAATAATAATGATAAAAGAAATAACAAGGGAATAGGATACAATTGCTCACCCCCCACCAATGGATATCCAGTCCGACCCGAGCAGCGATCTGGGCCTTCTGGGTAACTCTCTCCAGTTTATATACCAGGCATGAGGTGCTGTGGTATGGAATACCCCTTTGGCCAGTTTGGGTCAGTTGTCCTGTCTCTGCTTCCTCCTGGCTTCCCCTCCTCTCTGGCAAATCATGAGACTGCGAAAGTCCTTGGTCAGAGTAAACATTACTGAGCAACAACTAAAAACATCAGTGTTATCAGCATTGTTCCCAGACTGAAAGTCAAAAACACAGCACTGCACCAGCTACTAAGAAGGAGAAAAAAATGACTGCTATAGCTGAACCCAGGACAGTAACACAGACAGTAACACAGGACTTCTGGGGACTTTTGAAAGCTGGTTTTGGATCCCATCTTTTCATTGTCTGTATCGAATACAGCCATGTATAACATACAAATGATTACAGACACCTCTAGGCCAACCTCTTGTGCATTCCTTCTGCCAATCACCTTAACTCCCAGATTAAAAGCCTGTAGCTCATTAAACGGGAAGGGAGGAGTATATTGCCTTAGAAATATTACAGTCTGCCAGGATTGCTTTGTCCCAGAGCAGCGACTTATCTGTAAAACCTGCACACGATTACTTTTTAATGATTTTATCCTGGCTCATTAGGAGAGCAGCTACCACTGAGACTTAAGAGTTATCATGCAGCCATACCAGTGACACAGCTACTGTGCATCTTGGAGAGGCACATTAGCACTTACTGAACTGGCTTTAAAACCTTGAAATTGTAAATGAGATAGATAGATAGAAGATAATACAAAACTTGCAAAATGCGTCTATTATATTGTATGTTATAACAACACCAAGGGTTTCCCTGCTGGAATTTCATTGCCATTCTCTTTGTATAATGTATTGAACAAATTTGTTGGACACTGTTTAGAACAATATATTTCCTAAATTTTGAATTTGAAGTGTATTGTAACCTTCTTGCTTTATTTTAACTGTTTAATGTGTAAATAAAATTATATTTTTCTGATCACCCATGAGAATCTGGTTTCACACAGTTGGCCTGACTAAAGAGCAGAATCGTGGCATTTCTGGTGAGATATGGCAACTGCATACACACAACTTACAGTTAGTGATTTAAATTAATTCTCCTTCTGGTGCATAAGGACCATAAGGGAAGATTTTTTCCATTAACTGGTAGCTAGCAGGTAGCTTAATCTTCCTTGATTCTTACAGGGTCTTGAAGGACACATAATCTTGCTCTCTATTTGAATAGCTGTTGCATTTTGAGGTACGCAGTATCATCTCTAACTGCAACTGAAGAAAATCTGTTAGAAATTTCTCCTAGAGAAAGTTAATTCGTCATGTGAAATCTGTTTTACAGTCATGTATGAACATGTGCACAAGCTCACACACAAACCTCTTGCAGCAATTTTACAAATAGGGAGAAATGGAATAGAGGATATTACCTTTTATGTTCAAAAATCAAAGACCAAATCCTCAGGAAGAAATAAAAAGTTCAAGGCTTCTATTTTCCTGATGCTGTATTTTGAACCTTTAATTTTTGGATTTAGTTTGGAGTTGGGAGAAGCAGCAGCATCTTTAAAAAGACTTAATAAAGTGTTTTGGGGAGAAAAAAAAAACCCTGCAACACTAAGTTCTGATGTTCACAAGAGGAAAAATTCAAGAATTAATGGATATGAATTAGTGTAAACAAACTATCTTGTTACTTTCTTTTTATTTAAAACGAGAACAGTCATAATTTTGTCCTTAACTAACTCAAACTGTAAATCAAAATGCTATGAGCAAAGCAATGCAATTATACTTGTAACTTTTGCTAGACACACAATTAATCTGTTTGTTCATGTAGAATATATTAACTACATACTGAAGAATGGTGAAGTTTGAGACTCCTTTATACACCAGAGAGTAAATAAGTGTAATTCATATTGCTCTTTACACATTATTTAATATACAAAACTATCTGCAATTTCATTAAATGTGCTGCAGATTTAAAAAGGCTGATAGCTACACCATATGTTTAGACCAGACTAATGGATGCGAAGAAAAGTAGCTTTCCC
>NW_009940554.1:10485-30669 GCF_000696875.1 Nestor notabilis
CATTTCATGTCTTTTACTAACATAGAAAGGAATAAACCTAATAATACCTTGAAAGCAATTGAGAATAGTGAATAGAATTTCTATTTTAAAATGTCAGAGCAGAGCTGTGCAGATTTTCCCTCCTTCATTTCATACTACCTTTTAAGAAGTGCAACAATGAAATTCTTATATTTGTAGAAAGTTCATGTCATGCATCTAAGTTCTTACTTACCAAGGATTCTATATGGTTTTTGTAGTGCATAGAACTTGAGTGACTATAGTGAAAACTTCTCGCCTCATTCATCCATCTTCAACCTACATCCCAAACAATTTTGCATCATTTGGTACTGTCATGATCATTCTTGGGATACATGGTGAACTGATAGGGCAGTCAATAAAGAGAAGCAAATACTGAACATTCAGGCCTAAAACTGACATAATGCTCATAGTTTTGGGGTTTTTTTAGCAAACTATGCCTGAAGAAGGAGGCGTTTCTGACACAGGCAGCTAGCACCATTGGTACCTAGCACTACTGATTGTTGTTGCTCAATCTCCATTTAATTTGGTTGTTCTTTATTTGTTTCCTAAGATGGATGTAGCTGTTCATAGATAATAGTAATGACTGCTCATCAACCAGTGCAGAGCAGATGCTGCCACTGGATTGAGTTTATCTGAAGTCTGTCTCTTACCTTCACTGCAAGAGACCAGTGATTTCAGCTGCCTCAGGGAGCCAGCCTCAGCATTAGCATTCAGCATTTATTTTGGTTGTTCTTTATCACTCTCAATATTTCATGCAATGTGAATATTTTGTATATACAGTAGAAACATGTTTAGATCCTTGCTGAAATTTACAAAGACACTTTTTTTGCCTTCTTCAAGTAAACCTGTATCATCAACTTCTTTCCTATGAGTTGGGAAGCTATGGTTAAGTTTGATCAACTAAAGAAAGTCAGGGGTCACTCTTCTTAGATTCACTAAATATGACTTACATTTAAGGATGTGGCCAGTGTTGAACAAATGCATTCACCTTTCTTGCTTGTCTTTTCAACCAACTAACAATCAATCCTTGTAATTTTTCTATTTGTAGTTTATATGTCTATATATGTTTATATATTGCATTTGAAAGAATATACGATACTATATTTTACTATATTAAACATTACAGAATCTTCATTCTGAGATTGGAATTTATGGAGAGTTTACTATTACTCTCCCAAGTCTTTACACAACTCGTAATGTTGAGTAGCACACAAATAAAGAGAACACTAGAACTTTTCTGTGATTTGATCCCCCACTGTTTATGTTTTATATACAGCAGTAAGATTTACTCAGGAAATGTTACATTTTGATTTGAAAATAATATTTAAAATACTATTTATTCAAAAAATTGTATTTAAGATTTCTCTTCAGTTGGAGAACTGCACTTTTGACAGTACCCACTACTCAGAATAGTTGTAGGCAATATATTCTAAACTAGGTTGTAGCTGTGAAAGTTCTAACTATCTTTCCACTTAGAGTGGTTCCATCGCTGGCATCTTACAACTCTGCTGACTTGACAGGGCTATTGATACTCAGAATATCTGACTGCAGATATATTGCTGCACTTATGGCTTGAACACCTCTCCAGGGTAGAATATCAGTTGTATAGAATGGTTTCAGTTCTTTTTGCTATCTTTTCTGTTAAAGGAGATATGACAGGGAAGATAATATATTAAGATAGTATATGGCAGCTAAGACATTCTTGTGGCTTTTATCTTCCAGTCCTTACAGACACAGCTTTTCCTAAAGAGTAACCCAATCTGCTTCTGGATTCTTTCTTACTTAAATTCATGCTGTGTTTTTGTTTCATATATCTGTTTAATGGACTTTCTTGAGGACCTCATCATGGCTTTGAGGATCTGTGCAAATTAAAATGTTCCCTTGAAATAATTTGTCCCCATTGACCAGATCAAAAAGTAGGCGCCAGACAAAAAGTGGTCCACTGAGCTGCCAGGACAGGGATTATGCTGAGGCAGTAATTCAAGAGCTACAATGGCCATGGGACTGAAGTCATGAGAGACACTTGCCCAGCACCAACACCGGTTCCTGCAGGAGAATGTACAAACACAGCTTCCACAGGCTAAGAATTCCAGAAAATAGCCTAACAACACATGGGTGTTACCAAAAGGAACACAAATCATCTCTCTTTTGAGGGTGATTGAGGTGTATGTCAAATGCAAAAGGAACTGACATTATGAGGAATTGCAGGTTGATATCAGAAACCACAAGGAGGCACAGACAACACTGTAAGTATCTCTTTCAAACTGAATTTGGGAAAATATTTTAAGTGCTACAAAACTTAGATTTATCCTTACAAATTTATCAGTCAAATGCTGTGTTGCTTTATTCAGTGTGCCATTCATAACACTGCCATGAAGATAGTTTTTTAGACAAGCAAATCTAGTGTACAGATGAACGAATCTTAGGAGACATGAGGGAAATAAATATTTCCTTCTTAAAAACCCCACCAAAAAAAATTTCCCCTATCAGGGGGAAAAAAAAGAAAAAAGAATTGTTTAAAGCTAAGGACTAAAGCTTTTTATTATCAAAGAAGGTGGACCAGCTCTGAGATGATAACTCAAGAGATTTACACAGCTCAACAATGCTTTAGTTGGCAATGCTGATGTTGATGATAGCAGTGGGACCCAATAAATAAAAATCAAGAAAAGCGCAATGACAACTGGGTTCCAAATACGCTATGTAGAGAAGACAATATTATTGATCGAAAAAAATAGTCATTCATGACTGGGCCTTGTAATATCCAGCCTGTCTATAAGTAACAAACAGGAAGATTAATTAAAATCTCTTGAGGCTACAATTACAGACAATTTCTTTCCAAAAATAACCTACAAAAAATCAGAATGTGTTAAAAATCACAGTGTTAGAATAGCAAAGAAAAATGGGATTATATTTCTGGCTAACAAAGTGAAAGGCTATGTATCTTTGGAAGAAGTGGTATGTATACACCAGAGAAAAATAAAGGAAAATCCACAAGCAAAAGAAAAAACAAAGAGAAGGTTAAATGCTTCCTTTTATAAAAATGGTAGTTGACCTTTTTACATATGAGAATAAATACTGTCTTTCACATTTCAGAGGCCTGAAGTAAAAACTTGACATCCTTGGTGCATCTAAATTTACCTTGGTGCATCTAAGAGTTTGATAACACAATTGATAAAAAGGTGCAGGTTGCACACTTAAACTAAGTGAGGAATTGAGTTAACACAGTTTGATGCCAAATGAGACATGATGGTTTATCTTCTGTTTACTATGAACACCAGCTTCAGAAAATCCTGATATTATGTAGGCATCTTTTGACTTTGCCCCTTGAATGTTGTTCATTCACATACAATGCCACAACAACAAGTGGCAAAAGGATCCAAGTTCAGATGTACCTGGTAGAATGGTATGTTCAAGGCCATATATGCTTTGAAGGAAGTAACAGCTCTGTGTCTGGAGTCAAATGCTTTCTCGCCTGGGAAAAGACACAGAAAAATCTTGCCCTCTAGTGTCTGGAAAACTGGGAAGCAGGCACAAATCCTATTTTCACTAATTGGTATCCAGTTCAAATTTGTTTATAGCTTAAATAGTTTAGCTGGTTTGAATAACTGAAGTTTTCCTTAGTTTCAGACCTGCAAGGAGAAAGACAACCACTAAGTCACTTAATATTTGAACTCATTTTTCATTAGAAGAAAGGAAAGTGTTGATACAGTGCTTGAAAGTAATGGAAATGAGTTTTTAGAAAAAGCTGAAGCTGGTTGCACTAGCAGCGATTTGAATAATAGGAATAGCTATATCTGGATATCATGCTGTAATGTGCAGCAGTTTTACTGTTCAAATTATTCATTCTAAAAAGGCAGAATGCAGACATAATTTCATAGACAGTATAATCCACTTTGCAATTAGTAAGGAAAATCTGACCCTGTCTGATGTAAATCTATAATCTTCCATTTAAAACTAAATTACTTAATAAATAAAATAACACAGCATTAATGGAAAGCCATTTAAAGAACACTAGTCCTGCATTTAGAGAAACAATTCATCTTCTCAGTATCCAATCTGTGTATATCAAGGCAGGAATTGTGGACATCGATGCTCATTTCTACTCATTACCGTACTGCAATCCATTGACTTTCAAGATGGTTACTCTGCATTGGTCCAGTTTAAATGGAGAATTAGGGCATGTCAGACATATCTCAAACAGAAGAATTTGCTATTGAAATAAATATAAGACTGTGAGAAGCAATCTTCTAAAAAGCATAGAATGAATAATTTTGCCTCTAAATTGTCTACTTTTACAAATAAATGGTCCATTACTATATTGACTTCATAGTTGTTAAACTGTATGTTAGATAAGGCATTTATCACTTGTGAGAACAAGGTATTCATTTTTTTTCACTGTGGAATGGGCTGTTATGCCAGAACATTATCCCTGGCTGATACTGAACAGTCCATATGGGAAAACCAAGTTTGGTTTATCCTTTCTCTTATGACAGACAGTCTGTTAGGTTTTTTTTCCCAAAAGATCCACAATTATTGTTTCCTTGGCCAAATCTTATTTGCCTTACTCAAAAAATATTGTTCTATAAACTTTACTAGAATGAACCTTAATAAAGTATTATTTTCCATGTTTAATTGGAAAAAATCCAAGCTTTATATTTGCCATGGTTTCACAAAGACTGAAACAGGAAAGTCAGCTAGACTTTTTAGCTTTACTTGAAAAAGAAATCAAAGAGTCTTATTTTGGAATATAATTTTTTTTATTAGCTCATGCAAATTGTACACTAATTTTCATAAGAGAGCTAACCACTACAGTCAGTAACTGCTATGTAAATAAAATAGTTAATTAAAAGACAATTGTTTTAAAGTATAATCAAAATCTCTGACACATTATAATAAATTAAATTGAAAATATGCAAAGTTTTATGATCTTGGAATGCCAATGATTCTATTGTCTCAATTAAAAAACTTCCCTGACTTTTGCTTGCTCTTGTCTTTTCCTTTCTTACATTAGAGTAAAGTTTCTTCAGTGCTGTCTACCAGTCACTGGGAAAGCTCATGTAACCAAAAATATCAGCCGTCAATAAATTGGATTATTTTCACTGGATTGCATGAAATTTGACAGAATATTGCAATTTACAATTTCATAGTAAATAAATTATTCAAAGCAGAATGTTCAACTGACTTAAATAATTTACAGTTTGAAAACGGTGTAATAGGCAAACTCTAATGGAAAAAAATAAAATCTTGCAGTCTATCTTCAACACTTAATCATGGTGTACTTAAGAAATCAAAGTCTGTTAGCAAACTATGTTCATATATGTTATCCCTTCAGCAATTGATTTTGTTTATTTAAAGAAAGTAAAGTTTAATAAACCAAATGACTGCTGTGTATCTTGAGAGAGTACTGCATTTTAGAAATTTAGGAAATATATTACCTATCACAGTGAAATTGTAATTTTCTAAGTTATAATTAATTCCTATTTAAATAATAAAAAGGCTGTGTAAGACATATAACACCAAGCATATATGGCTGTGTATTTTCATTAACTTTGAACCTCGTGGTAGTTTTTGTGAAACTCTGAAGACATTATTTACAGTAATATAAGATAGAATTAGTAATCAGATAATGCATGACTGTAATTGTCCAACTAGAATATATGCTGTGTAAATCTAAAAGAAACTTGTTTAAAAGAAATATGTTAGAAAATATTTTTTTTCTGTATATAGATGATAGATATTACCATAAAAATGATTGAATGGAATTTTAAGAAGGAACAATTTTGCCTAATATTGTATATAACACGTGTCTGTGGAAAGTACATTGCATTCCATTTTAAGAAGACATAATTAAAGTAAGTTGTACATTCCTATTGCAGGAGTTAAGCAACCTGTGAGCAAGGAAATGAAGCTTAACATGGTCCATTTTTAGGATATGAAAATGTTGATTTTTTTCCTAAAGGCTCTTTAGCTACGAGCACAGGAGTTCAAGGGGTCTCATATTGCTAATGATTCTGTTCTCTTTTACTATTGCCACCCATGAGATATTGTGGCTCACATTTGCAAATTCAGGAAAGTTTAGAAAATCTCAGCATTTCACATAGTTCTTGCAGATCCTGTCTGCAGCTCAAAAGATGTTCTCCAGTGTGCTGTGTATGAGCTGTGATAAAGATTTATTTTCTTTTTATAATTTTGTGTGCAACCTCCACAGCTTCTGGAAGTTTTAAAGGAATAAAACCTAATGTGGATGTTGGGAAGAGCTAAAAGAGAACATAAAATATTCTCCCAAATACCCCACCCCCTCCTAGACCCCATCTGGAGGAATCAGTTCATAACATAAATATCTAGGAACTGAAATTCCTTGCTGTTCATATTTAGATCATCTACAAAAATAAAAGTTTTTGTCTTTAAAACAAACAAAAAAACCCCCAACCAACAAAAATAAAACTAAGAATAATTTGTACCTTACCGAAGTGTGCTGGTTACAAAGTAAAGAAACGTGAATTATTCAAAAGACAAACAACCCTAATTAAGGATGTAGGATGCAGTCCTCCTATCTGCAACACAAAATACCAACCAACATGCCCATCCTTCCACCTTGGCCCACAAACCTGTGCCATAAAAAATCTTAAACTCTGAGCAGAAAAATTGCATTGTAAAAGTCCAGGATTTCTGATAATTTCTTATTGCTAGTTCAGACATCTCCTGTTGTGTTTCTTCTTGTGAATTTCATTCTGTAGAGTCTCATTATTCCCATATGCATTGTAGAAAACATACGTGCCTAAAATCTAGATTAAACTCCACTACAGAATCCAGTCCCTAAAAGTTTTATGCTCAAATAACAGACTCATAACTCAGTGCTCAACACATAGATACATTTTTGCTCTGTAACCAGAATAAAAACTGAATACAGGACCTTGTATTAACAACAAACCATCTCTCATCTCACAGAGCAAAGCAAATGAGGATACTCTCACTGAGGAGACAAGAGACTCTCTGGAGGTCCAAGCTGAAACCTCATTATGCCCAGGAGTTGTGATGAGTGTATGTTTCACCAAAAAGCATGACTTGAGCAAGCATGCCAGTCAAGTGGTCCCCTGTGGCTTGTAAAGCAGGGGTTTATGTCACTGTGTATCCCCTGGAGGATTAATGACTGTACTGTGTCTCTGTCAGTCTCTGAGTTGGTGGAGAACGTCTTGATAAGTATTGCTATAGATTCCTCAGCTCACAAGGGCATTCGTAAGTGTCTGGGTTTCCAAAAAGGAAAAAGTGTAACAGAAGGAGTTTTCTGTCAAAAATTTCAGTATTGAGTAAGTAGGATAGCTTGAACACTGTGTTCATTGCTAAGAGCCCAAACATGACATTTTGTAATGTAGATCAATAAATTTCCAATTGTTTATAAAATTGATGCTTGTCACTTGGGTCAGAAGATTAGAAGCCACTGGAAAACAGACTATTGGAAAAAGTTTTGGTATCACCTGAAAGCCTTAAAAAAACCTAAAGATAGTACAAATACAATTCCATATAACCTTTTCATGTGCACTGTACTGTAAAAAGAGATATCCTTTCAAATAAATATCTCTTCCAGAGTTCATCTTTTTTTTTTTTTTATAAGAATGATACACGTCCAAGAATGCTTAGAAATATCTATTTTAATTGAAAAAAAAACCCACCAGAAAACATTATTCCCCCAAAGGATTCTTGGTTGTTTTTATATAGTAACAAAGCTTTCATGTTAACAAGTCAGTTAGGATCAGAAAAGTGCCCAAAGTTCTCAAGTAAAATTAGAGTTAATAATGAATATATTTGGGAAGAGAAGGAAATTTTTTTCATGTGAAAACCTGACAAAGCAAATAAGAGTTTACTAACCATGGAAAAGCTATACCACAAATGACTTAGGAAAAGAGAATATTGTATCTGACAGTAGATTATGTAAGAATCCCCTTAAATTATTAGATCAAGAAAGTTATAGATTTCCTCAGCTGGAATCCTTCAACAACCCCTTCAGAAGCCTGGCCCATCTACATGCTGTTCTTAGCAAGATTAAAGTTAAAATCTAAGGTCAAATCCTTATGGAGGCTGAAGTAATTTGGAACACAAGTTCTGGTTTCAAAAATATCAATAGTAAAATCCTGAATAACATAACGAAGACAGTGCTAAACTAGTTCCTTTGCATTATACCTGCTACCTTTACTAGAATTTTCCTTTTCTTTAGTTACCTTAACTCTCAAATGATTGGTTTCATACTGTTTTTTGTTCTTATCATCATATCCAAAAAGCAAAACTGTAATAGAAGTGGAAATATTGCAGGGCACAGTTGGTTTATGCAACCTTTCAGGGGACACATGTATCCACCCTGCTTTGTAATTTTGAAAAACTAATCTGAATTTGTCAGAGTGCAGACCTATCATTGAAACCCTTTTTAGTAAATCCAGGTATTAGTAGCTAGAATAATACAGAGAAAAAGTATACGATATCCATCAGAGACAGTGTAGTAGTTTAGTATATTAACTATTACAGGCAGCAAAATTTCACTTATTTTTTGAGGGTATGTGTATGTTCCATGCTCAGGAAGTACATAAGATGTGAAGTAAAGATGAGTGATGACTTTTCACAGACCAGAGGTTAGAAGAAACCACTTGAGTCTCAATATCCAGTAAGTATATATTACTGTATTCAGATTACTGTAAAATGATATGATCATATCCATTTACATTATCTGCATTAAGATTTTTGGGGTTTTGACTGTGTGTCATGGCTGCATTTCTTTGTCCTTTAACCAGTTTTAATTTAGAGATTCTCATTTGCAGATGCTCAAGATTTTCCAGGTCTTTCATTAGTAAGATAAATTAGACACAGTTCTTTCCTTAAAAGTAACTCACCTGCTAGGGAAATGGTAGTAATTTTTAATCCTGACTTTAAAAGTTTGTCTTCTTTAAAGTTTGGGTTTATTACCTCTGGATTCATGTAATCATAATAGTACAGACTTGCCATGTTGTATTCTTTCATATTAACATATGTGACTGGAAATTCCTTTAATCAAAATGTTCCAGATTAGATTTGACAGGATTTTTCTTTTCACTGTTTTTCTTTTAATGGAGTATGGTAAGGTCAGCAACCTACTTAGTTTAATGCTTTACTGTCAAATTTGCAGTTCTCCTTGTAAGAATTAACAGAAAAAACACACACACAAAATATTGGATCTGTCATTAGGCATTTCATGAACAAAAATAATACAAATAAAACTTGTAAGAAATATGAAGAGGGTGAAATTATATAAAATATATAAAACCAAACTTTTAATCAAACTAACAATATCTTTTCTGAGTTTTTTTGTTCCATTTTAACACCATGTTTAAGTTTTCTGCATTCTTCTTAAACTAATAATGTTTTGTAGACCAATTCTAATATTTTCTCTACTATAATATTTTACTCTTCCATTAATACAAAAAATGTCTCAATTTTTTACTGTTTGATTCAATCTGGAAATAAGAACATGATCTTTAAAGGCATTAGCACGCATTTTTGTGCAATACAACATTACTTTCAAATTTGTGTTGGAAAGTATTAAAGGTCTTCCTTTTTCTGCCAAAAATATTTTTTTAGATATAGTAAACACAGTTTACAACAACTGGAAGGGTAATAGAAAGAGATGATGATACTTTCTGTTTTAAATCACATCCAGACATTTCAATGGCTTAAAATTGTTAATGTCTTAAATACCTTAACTCATTTATGTCTGGAATTTCAGAACGCTGATTTTAAAGCTTTATACTTTTGTAAGATCTGAAATTAAACTTCAACTGGCTATATCCCTTCATTGATCAAAGTAAACAGTCACATAAAATGTGTTTCTCATGAATTTAAATTGTTACCCAGTTCCTTTTCTATCTGCTAATATAAATTGGGACGTTGTCTGGAAAAAGTATGAAACCAACTGCCAATGTCTTTTAACTACACTTTGAATTTTGCAGCAGGCAATTACACAACCATCTTTTTGTGTTAAGTTGGCTACATATTTTACTGTCAATTTATTTCTTACTTATAAGACTACAGTATTTCTCTTCTTGGACTAATGTTGCATATTTAGCTACCTGAAACAGATGTGTAGAATAGCTTGAAAGGACAGAAATATCCATTTGCTGCAGTTCAAGTATTTGATTTATAAGTAAAGGGCAGAAAATTCCTTATCCCATTTTAGCAGCTTACTCATGTGGTGTAATGAGATCACTGTAAAGACCTCTGCTCAATATTCATTTGAAAATTCTTCAATCCTTTCACCTCATGGAATATTCATTGTTTCTATATATGAGATTTCTCTGTGAACTATGCATACTGTTTTACATTGCCTCACTTGCACAGAAACAAATGAACTGTTTGAATTGCACAAATTGAATTTTAATCAAAGGGAGTGAGAGCTACTTAAAACATATTCAGAAGTCAAAACAAAATTTATGTGCTATAGATAATCTTTAGGGTATGCTCCTGAAGTTGTCTTTTAGGTTATCAGTATTAGAAAAACCTAGGATACTCTCAAAGAAAGACAGAGATGGAAAGGCAAAACTGTTTTTAGGTGTGATTAAAAATATAGCTATAATTACCTCTTATTAATATTTCCAGCTTTGTTAATAAATTATCCACATTTTTTTCTGCAGCTCATTTAAGTTACTCTTGGCTTTACAAGTCCCTCTAGTGGCATCTCGTATGAAATAGATAATTGTAGAAGCTCAGCTCTGTTTCTCATTCTCTACCATATACTACTTAAAATGTCAACTAAACAAGTAGAATAACATTCAGCTTTAAAATCATTTGATAGTCCCTGTAACAGTCCAATTCGTGTTCATGTTATTCATACTATGCATCCTTAAGATTAACTTCTTTTCCTGAAAAAATAACATTGTTGATATCACTGCCCTTTCAGTCTTAGAAAACAGTACTTGAAGTAAGGTGTATTAGGTTTCTTGTTAGTTCTGAAATATTAAGAAGCTAAGGACTTCATGCTCTCACCCTTTTCTGGCTTCTGACTATAAAATAACTTAAAGCGGGTTTGTATTCTGCATTTTTAAAATACTCATCCTTGTGCAAAACAGTTAGAAGTGATAGAATTTAAAAGCAGCATCAGTAGCACTATTTTATTTCATCTTTCTCATCTCTATGAGAACACCATTTACCCTAATGCTTCTTAGGGCAAAAAGCATTAACTTCTGCCTGCTGTTTATTTTCAGTACAGCATCAAGTAAACAATTAAGAATTACCAGCAATCCACCTTGAAAAGATGTTTTGGAAACTTAGGCTTAGATCATTAAAAGCATCTGTATCAAAATACTTCAAATGCTTGTTTGAGTTGTTGTGATGGACTGATTATCCCACGATCAGTAGTTCAAATAGATTTGTCCTTTTCCAAAACCTGTTTTTTTCTTTGAAGCAGCTACATTTCTAAACTGAAATGTTTAATTGTATATTTATATAATCTCCATTTGTTACATTTTATATCCAGTGATTATATATCTCTTTCAGATTCTGGAATTAAATAAAGATCACAGATCAAAAGATGATATGATTCATACTGTATAATGCATATAATATATTAAGATTTAAGCTGCTAATTCAGTTGCTAGGTTCCCAGATATACCACCTACTCTTTATTATTGTAGTTTTCCCATATTATATCAGCAGGTGATGACTACAACAAATATATTTAGTCATGTGGATTTACAGAAATAGCTTATTCTTCACAAAAATGATGGTGATATCCAGATAGACTCTTTTAAAGTTTGGGGGGTTTTGTCTGTTGGGGTTTTTTTGTTTGCTTGTTTTGTTTTGTTTTGTTTTGTTTTGTTTTTTTTCTTGAGGGTATTATAATTTAAGTTCGTTCTTACATTATATAATAATTATTAAAACTGACAAAGTATTTAAATGACCCAAAAGAATAAATTTCAGGAACCAAAGTGGAACTGTTTCTGTTCTAGATGAAGAAATTATTTTATTTAAAAGAATCTTTTAAAGATCAAAAGCAAAATCTTACTGAAAACCTGTCAGTTTCCACTAATTTCAGTGGACAGGATGGTCCCGATAGGACTCTTGTGTGTTGTGGATTGGAGATAAAATGTATGGAATAAAACGTTGACAATACTTGTTCCTCAAAGCCTTTAAAAAAAATCGTTTGGCTCAGTCCCTCTAAGCGCGGATGAGATCTTTTTAAACAGCCAATGCACATAGGTGGTTTTTATATAACTTGCACAACACATAGTAAATTATACTATGGTGGTGTGTGAATAAACTGTGAATAAACCCTGCTGAATAGAAGCAACCATGCATCTAGAAAGTAGGTGTTAAAATCCTGTTCCACATTATTAGAAAACAGTGTGAGGATTAGTAAAATGCAGCCAGCTGAAGTCGTGGCAGTGAAGGATCTTAGCTAGCAAGGTTAGGCAGAAGATCTTAAGAAACAGTGAATCATAGAGAAGATAAAACAGCAGATACCTGTGTAGAGACAATCACTGCAAGAAGAGAAGTTTCAAAGTTCAAAGTAAGCCCTCTGGGTGGTTACTGGCACAAAATTAAGTTATACACTCCTTGGATTTTCATTTTATACTATTATTATTACTTGACTTTTTGCTAAAAGAAATTTAAACCCTTTCCTGTAGATTTTTTACAAGATATGCATTTTCTTGATTGATTTTTTTCTTACACCCATGACTTAAAAAAAGTGCCCGTTTTAGTAATTCTGGGGGTTTTCGCCTCTGCAGTGACATATTGTGGGGTAAATCTCACTTCCTTTATGCCAGATTTAATAGCAGTGTAATAGCTTCTTTTTACTATTTCTGCTGTTGCTTAGCCCAAGCTGTCACACCTGCCTGAAGAGACCTAAACAATAATGTATTACAAACGCAAGTGGCATCTCCTTTTTATTCAATGTAAACCTCCTGTTATAAAGACTCCTTTTATATCCATCCTCTTAATTTGGTGGAAACTGAATGAAGCAAAACTGCAATGTGACACAGCACATTGTACCACAGACTAGTTGTTAAGTGTGGGTCAAACCAAAAAATGTGTATCAATTTCTTTCTCATTTACCAAAGTTTTAGTTAAAATCATAATGGCTTTGACCATGCAAAACTTAGGAAGGTCTTTTGCATCTTACCTCCCATCAGTAACACGTCCCATGTTTCCTTAGTGTTGTGTCTGATCAAGCAACCAAGAAATATATTCAAAACCTTTATGCTTGTGGAAGAAAATTAGGTTACACTTAGAACAGAAGTTTATAGGAAAACAGACAGGGAGAGGGACATTCACAGTCAGGACAAAGGGAGGGGACTGTAAACTTTGTGACCTTTGGTCATTACCTGTTTTTTCCATTACTGACAACTCCCACTTATGTGATCAACTTAGCTAGCTGTGATTAGCATTGATTTCAGTGACTTTGGTGTCATATCAAAAAGCTGTAGCAAAATTCAGGACAGAATTGAGTTTGTTTTCTATTCTAACTCACACAAGTGTTGTTTGTAATACCTTGTTGCCTCACTTGATATTACAGTCCAGCATCCTGCTAATGGTGTGCATTGAATGAAGCAGGGATCAGGCACTAAAACACATTTCATACTAACAAAATAAAATAAAAAAAATTGTAAATACTCATTCAAGTCTCAAATCTTCATTTTTAACAATTAAGTCCTTGTCATTTAAATAAAAATTTCAACTGAAATTATTCTTTTTAATACAAATGGAATGTCTGAGGTTTTATAAATCAGGCTTGTTGGCACATAACAACACTCCTCAACAATTCTCTTAGTTCTTTGGACCCATTGGACCCATTTGGACCCTTATGCTGCTACTCTAACTTCATTTCCTAGGAAGTTTAGGCCACTGCAGTCTAAGAGAGAAACAGAAGTGTAGAAGATAAATTTCATAGATCCTGAAGGCATTTTCAGGGTGCCATGGCTGTCCACTCAATGCATTAAGCCTAAGAACTTGTCTGATACTCCCGTCTAGCCCAGTCCCACTTTATGTGTTTTATTTCTAGACAGATACAGGGCACCTTCAATCAGTTTGAAGGGGAGATGTCTCTAGGAATACAGCTGTATCCACAGATATTGAAAAGGGTCTGCAGATCACAGTGACACAACCCAGCACCTAATGATGTAAAATCATAATTTATAAAAATGATAAGAATGTAAAAAGCTGGGAAATTCACATATGAAAATTATGGAAGGAGCCAGACCTTGAGGATGTTCCTATAGTAGTTTATACCAGTCTGTAATTTGTTATCAATGTTATCATCTTTAAAATTTAAAGATCTTTAAATATTAAACAATCCCTAAATGTTAATTTGCTAAATGCATAGTCAGAATATGCATGCTACTTGATGTGCTCACAAAATTTCTTATGAGCACCTAAATTGAGAGCAACCATTTGAACTGCAGTGTTAGGTTGCATATTTGGAAAACTGCATATGTGCTAAAATATGTATGTGCATATATACTTTTATATACAGATACATACACGTACATAAATATTTAATGGTAGGTCTGAAAGAATAATCCCATTACAGTTATGTGTAAAATTCCCTTGGACACCCAAATGCATTCCCCAAATGTCTAATATATAAGTTACCGCTGATGATGGTGGAAAGCAATATGATGTCCAAGCAAAACCACAATTTTAGGGCCTCTGACACTAGTACATGTTGTGTTTAAAAGTGTTAGACATTTTGTGGATATTTTAAGTAAATAAACTTGATGGCATATTGCTATTTTGCAAAGTTCAATTAATAGGTTGTGACTGTGTTTCAAGATGTCTTTTTGATGTTTTAAGGGCAAAGGTTTCCTGAGAGGTCCGAATTTACTCAAGTCATTGCGAATGGCTACTTCCAATATGTCAGTTCGAGTGTGTGCCAGGGACAGACGTTTTCAGACTTGGAATAGTTTGTTTGATGCTAATACTTTTTCAAAACAAGTTACAGGTAAAATATTTTCTGTAGAATTTAACACCAGAAGATTGCCCCAGATTAGTTTGGTGCTGGTATGAAGGATCGTTGGATATGACTGAAAATAATTTGACCCATCAATTTTGGAATTAGTTCAGATTATATCAGCTATGTTGACATAATTGCCCCCCATGTCTCACGTATGATATAGTTACTCCAGCTTATTGCTAGTTTTCCATGGGAACAATTGCTTCTCATAGAGCAGATAAGCTCAACTTGATGCTGAGAAATGTATGTATCACCTCACACCAGTTACTAAGATAATGCAAGCATGTATGGGAGTTACTGTTCAAACAGAATATTAATCTGTGGTAATAATAAACATGCCTGCTCTAGTGCTTGAAGCAATTTCTGCATTAAGATGTAGTTGGATAAGGGCAAAAAGATAATAATATGTCTTTATAATATGTCTGGTTGTTCACCTTTATTGTTTGTATTGAGCCAACCCTAGTGTTTTCTCATTTTCATGTACAAGACAGCAGTACCAAAAGGGAAAAACAATCAGGAAGATTCAAATCTTTAAGTAGATACAGTATCAGTTCAAGTAAAATGTAAAATAGTATATAGCCATAGGGTCTGATTTCGGAAGCATATATTACAGTGTGTGAAAGTTTTTCCATTTTTTTTAAGCATTATAAAACTCAAGTAGAGTATTTAGATACAGACAGTTCCAATTTGTCCATAGCTAACACCATTCAGAAGTAAAACTCCAGTTTTATCATAACTTTCAATATGAATTAATCTTTTGGACCTCACTTTTGGTTTCACCGTTTTTATGAGGACAATGTAAAATTAAAATTCTTGTCTCTTCATAAAAGGGTCTGAATGTAAATGTAAGTATCTTTTAAAGTTTAAATGTGATTTTGTTGTTGTTTTTTTTTTTTTTTAAGCTCCAGCAGTAGTGTCTCAATGGCAATTTGAAACATAGGTCATTAAAACTGGACATATAATCCTTTAAGTGTAACCCAGAATGTTTATAGCATTACCATTACACCTTCAGTTACAGTTGTATATACTATTACTTCCAATTATTGAAAAACATCCCACTACAATCATTAATTGGTTCTAAATATTCTTAGGAAAAAAACTGAGAAGATTTATGTGCTGTTAAGAGTACAGTATAAGTCTTCTAACTTTCAGGAAATAAACAGTTTAGACACAGCCTTGAAGAACACCCTCACTTCATCACTCTCAGTTATGTCAAGGGGACTGTTTGGGTAGTGTGACTAGAATCTGGTTCACTCTCTAGTGACTACAGGTTCTTTTCTCTTTTTTCTAGAGCATTTTGTTCATGAATACAGTTCTTTTATCATTCTGAGATTCAACTCAATTTGCAATTAATTCAGCTGGAATTATTTAATTGACTGAGAGGGATAAAGGCCTTCTATAAAAGCTTTCCTGCCTTGAACTCCCATTTGATTAGTATGTAATTCTGCTCTCTCCTGCATTTTAATTCAGATGCTCTACTAAACCACAGTCACACCTACATCTCTGACAATATCTCTGCCAATGCTATGAGGAAAATCTTGGCTCCTCCATTGTCAGTGAATCCACAATATTATTTTTGTGGTCTAGATGTTCCAGTTCTCTCCTTCAGGATTTGTGATTCAATTCATTTTACTACCTTCATCTGTGATGTCTTTGCCCCGCTGCAGCAAGATTCCACTCATGAAATTTAAATATTGAAAATATTCACTGCCAACCCATTTGTTATTCTTGAAAGATTTCCAGGACAGTTCTATTACTATTAGACCTTCCCGCAAAACATAGACTTCTCAGACTGTATCTTTTGCTTTTCCTATTAATCCAAATAATTGGATTTATTTGAAGAAACTGCAAGTGAAAAACATGGCAACTATTTTCCTCTATCAGCCATTTAAAGTTTTACTATTTTGTTTATTTTATAACTGAATATGTAAATGCAAAAGGAATTATTGGAGATGAAGAAAGGGTTGTTGTCTGGGCTGTTCTGTACCTGTAAACTTTGAACAACTTAAAACATTTTACATTCTTGTACATCATATAATATTTTAATTGTGATTCAGTAGTTTTAGTGTAAAAATAATTTGAGGCAATCAAAGCTTGTGCATGTAACAAAACACATTTTATCAGTAATTTCACTAAAACATTGTTGAGTATAATTGGCTCATTGTCACTTAACTAAATTGCGTCTTCTTACATGGTGCAGAGCACGAGAATCAGTGTGCTCAGAATAGGTCCATGCTATATACAAGCCAACAGAAAAGAAAAATGTAGTCTAGTGGCATAACTTAAATAATTAGCAGGCAAGACTTGGCAAATGGCTTTTCTGGATCCTACACATGTAGGAATTGTTGCCTATAACAAAATATTTTGCAGCATTCTGCAGTAAATTCAAGACTGAAGTGCTGATATTAGCTATGCAATTCTAATAATAGTTTTAATATCAGAATTTATATACCTATTCAGCTTAGATTTAGTACTCTTATCTTTCTAGCAGATTTCTCTGAATATACGGGTTTTTTTCATTATATTTTGCTGTATCAATAATAGGGAAGGTAATAAGCCTGAGACCTTCTAATTCTTTTCCCTTGGTGTGTGGAGGGGTGCAGAAAACTCTCAAAATCTGCTAATGCTTAAAAAACTTCACATGACTTGCTGCACATACTGTAAGTATGTTTGGGGACTATGGTAGGAAGAAGGAAAAGTATCAATAGTGATCTAGTGTGAGCCTGTCATTAAATATGCTAAAATTTAAAGATCTTAGTGAACTAAAAGGCCTACTCATTCAAACAAACAAACAAACAAACAAAGCGTATAATTCTACAGAAACAAGAATATAATGTATAACAAAACAGAATTAGCTTTCAATTTTATATGAAAGTGTAATTTATAACCCTGAATAATAGAGATACTATGAAAGGGTTCATTTCTGGTTAGACTGCCAAATCAGCAGTGTATTCTGTTAGCTAGAAAGCTGTTGGCTCACACTGTAAGGGATGCATATTCCCTTGTATTTTTTCTTAGTATACATACTATAGTTAAGGTCAGTATGTGCAAGTGTTCCTCTTGTAAAAAATCGTAATGCAGGTGTCTTGGTCCAAATATTACAGTAATTTTGACATCAGTGAATCCTATTGAGTGTTGCATAGAAAATGTGGTTTAAGTTCATTGTAAATCTGTTCTTTGTCAGTGTCTTAATTATAATGTTTACTTTGATCACACTAAACCACACACAGTTGTGAATGATGGTTCAAAAGACTAACACACAATATAACACTATATTATGGTGAATTTTAATAAAAAGCGAATGGCTTTACGTTTTTTATAGAAAGTCACAGTTTTATTATAATTAATACAATCACAGTACATTAAAGATAAATTATGTATTGGTAACTACCCAGAGAAGAAAAGACTGTGTACTACATGTAATTCTATGTCTATGCTAGATTTTCTTTCTGGTTTGTTTGTTTCTAACAGAAAGATGATCCCTTTATTTAACAATAAAAATAGAATAGGTATTTTTCTGTTCCCAGGACAGACCGAACTCTGTTTTGTTTTAAGAATGGGAATATAGGCATTTCCTTACTTCTGAAAAAACACACTCTAAAAATGTGAGGATGGAGGTACTTAAACTGTGGCTTCTTTTTTTTGTCTTACCCTGTGTGATTATCTCTTACAAAATACTTTGCTTCACTGTTTACAATATTAAGTGGCTTTAAATTGCAGAAAAAAAGTTCTACAAATAGCACTCTACCTTTCTATATTTAATATTTTTGCAGCTCTCTGTTACATTTAGCATGTTTGAATACATCTGAAAGATTAAAGCATGGTGGTTAAGATTTAATTTGGAATTCATGATCATACAGAAGGTTATGAAAATTTAATCTGTATGTAGATGAATGAGTGGTGTTTTGTCAGAGTTGTTCCCTGGAAATTCTGTAGCCGGTTAAAAGTTGGTGAAGCAACACCTTAGAGAAAATGCCTTCCCCCCCACTCTTATGTCTTTTATTAACTGACAGTATCCTGTGGCTTGTGGAGTTACAAGGCTACCAGGAGGCAAAGCTGTGCTTTGCATGCAAGAAAAAACATGAAAAGTTTTGTTTATGCTCCTGCCACATCTCTGCCTCCGTCTTGTATCCGGCTATGGTAAAAGCAAAAGAAGCAGTAAGCTAGACCTAAGCTCCTTGAAGGAGTCTAGTTTGGCTTTACTAGTGGCAAGTGAGGATGCATAACATCAGCATGACCACCTGAGATGTGTACAGGTGTACACGGACATTTACAAGCGCATGTAAGTAAATGGAGAGTACACAAACATGTATAAACATACGCACACACGCTACAAGGGCTGTCTGAGGAAAATCCTATTACAAAAAGGCCAACTTGGTATTGTGCAGCAGCAGATGTGACGAAAGGAATCTCAGTTTACTTTTGCTAGAATCTCAGTTTACATTTGCTGTGCTAATTGCCCTTTCACGTGAACACATGAAAAGACTTTTTCAGAGGTTGCAGCCATACAGTGGTACTGATTGTGCTAAGGGCCCAAAGGACTCATCTTAATTTGAGGGATCTTCATGTATGATGTCCCACACTGATTTTTCTTGCAGTCTGGTTGGGAAACATCTCTACTACTGAATCAAGAATTGGAGCAGAAAAAAATCCTGAATACTAACCCACTACACCAAAATGCTAACGTTGTAATGTCAGTGGTGCTTTCCTTTTGGCCATGTTAATTCTAGAACAGAACAGTGTTGTGACACAAAGAATTACAGTATCATAGATTAGTTTGGGCTTGAATGGGCTTTGAAGGTCACCTAATCTAACCCCCAAATTCTAAAAATTGAATCTATGCTTTTTTCCTCACCCATGAAACTCAGGCAAAATACTAATGACTATATCACTATTTATAAATATTTCCTGGAGCTTTTCCTATTAACATTTCTGAATAAAAGTTCATTTTCTTATAGGACATTGTTATTACAGCTCAATATGGGAAATACTGCAGTAGGCCAGCTGTAATCTGAAAACATCCCTCTAAACTCCCTCAAATATGTATTTCTCTGTTGGCTTTGCTCACCAAACAACTAATTTGAAAATAACTAATAATTACATTATTAATGTAAGGATTATTTTATTCTTGCATAACAGAGTAACTGTTTACACACATAGCTTCTCTGAACAGTCATTTAGGCGCCTCAGCAGGA
>NW_009940554.1:30700-31122 GCF_000696875.1 Nestor notabilis
CTATTCTCTAGTGCAGGATCTTGTAGTTGCATTACCCATTGACTTCAACGGGATTTATGGACGCTCAGAAGCCTTGGGCATCAGTCAGTTTTTTTCTCCTAGCTGCGGATTTCGGCGCCTGACTTTAGGAATTCACATTCAGAAATACGGATATGGGTATCTTCCTGTGTTGGGTTGGGTTTGTTTTTTGTCTTTGTACAAATCCAGCAAGTGAAGTGCTCGGCGGGTTGAAAAGAATAACGAGTCCCCGTGTGCGCGGTGTGCTGTAAGTAGGGCAGGGCTGTCAGGAGCCGCGCACCTGCTCAGGACGCAGACACCTCCATGCCCTGCGCGCTCTCCTACTACCTGACTGAGGCGTTAAAAACCCAACCCGACAAGAGCGAGCGTTCCGGGGATGCCCACCGTCGCTCGCCTCCTGTTCC
>NW_009940555.1:0-5730 GCF_000696875.1 Nestor notabilis
CGGACCCCCCGTGACAGCCGGGGACTGAGCCGCGCCGATGTATTGCAGGGTATTCGGGATGTGCAGTATCAGAGCGTGCACTGCTCTCTCCGAAGTGATGGCGACAACGTTACTGTGATAGCGGAGCTGTCTTTAGGCAATGCACACCAGGTATATATGCAAAAGACTGCTTTGCTGTCTTTGTTCGTGGAATCATGGAATGGGTTAGGTTGGAAGGGACCTTAAAGCTCCTCCAGTTCCAACCCCCTGCCACGGGCAGGGACACCTTCCACTAGAGCAGGTTTGCTCCAAGCCCCTGTGTCCAACCTGGCCTTGAACACTGCCAGGGATGGGGCAGCCACAGCTTCCCTGGGCACCCTGTGCTGGTGCCTCACCACCTTCACAGGGAAGAATTTCTTTCTAATATCTAATCTAAGTCTTCTTTCTCTCAGTTCAAAGCCATTCCCTCTTGTCCTATCCCTACCTCCCTTGTCAGAAGTCCCTCTCAAGGTTTCTTGTCAGCTCCTTTAGATGCTGGGAGGCTGCTCTGAGGTCTACTCAGACCTCAATTCACAGAATTGTTTAGGTTGGAAAATACATTTGAAGTCACCAAGCCCAACCATTAACCACAGACTTTGCATATCAACTCATTACTGATGCAGGGCACATTATCAATAGCAAATTTCAAAAATTCACTTATGACTTAAATGTAATGGCAGAGAGCGTGCTGCAAGCAGAGGTTTATTACTGAACCCTGAATCAATGAATAACAAGTCTCATCAAATCCTTAGTAATGCCTTTATTGCTAAAACCTGTTACCTGTCAGAGGTCCAGGGTGATGCTTTTCCACCTGTGATGCTGTTTTCTGACGCTGCAGAGCAAGAGGGATATTTTACTCATGGCAGTGTCTCCCAGAAGGCACTCAGAAGAGGAGCAGTGGTCCCTATGCTCCCTTTAGAAATTGCTTCTTGTGAAATGACTCTTGCAGTGCTGCCGGCTTTTACGGCTCATCATGAGGAGTCCATTGTCGAGTTACACATAAGCTCATACACACAAGAAACAGCTTGGTGGCAGCACTGCACAGGGTTGTTTACTGTTGCAACGCATATATTTCTGAAAGGACCAAAAAGCGACTGATATTTTGTTCCCTTTATTTCTTTTTCCATAGTTCTTAGAAAGTGGAAGTGCTTTGCTGGTCCCTGGGAGAATCACCTTCAACAAAGAGCTGTATCTGGGCCTGAAAGAAGGGAATCATAATGCTGAGGTATCAGCATCATGTAGGCAGCTTGGTCTTTGAAACAGGAACAAGTGTGAAATAAAGATGTTTTTGCTGAATCTAGAGAGCCAACCCAGTTCCTGAAGTTCCATTTGGGACCTTTTGAAGCAAACTTCTGTTCTGTCATGGAATTTAGTAAAATCAGGTTTGACTAGAGGATAAAAGCAGAGGGAGAATATTTGCTAGTGCGTATCAGAAGTATTCTTAGGTCTCTCGAACTGTCTGTATCTGACACTAATGGCTAATACAAAGGCCTCCTGCCCTCTCAGGGATTTCAACATCAATATTCCTTCTCTTCCCCTAGTGAAGACAGACTCTTCTTTAATCTGAAAAACTCTCACTGGTGGCTACTGTGATCACTGTAAACTTATAAAGAAGACTCAGTTAATTTAAGTCCCTTGGCTAGGCTTGCAATGAAAAGAAGTTATTTCGTACTGTATCACAAACCACCCGTGTAGATGGGGTCATGTTGCGTCTAGCATGGTTTAAAGGTGGAACACCAGCTCAAGCTGTATAGCTTTCTCAGTTAAAAGCTAACCAAGAAAAAATAACTGGGCTTCAGTGTGTGCTAAATTGGTCTTGATTCTGTTCCAGATTACTCTTATCTTCCTGAAAGATGAAGTGTTCGATCCCTTGCCTACTATTGTGAGAAGCTGCTTTGGTGGACTTTTCTTGCTGGTGTTCATTATTCTGCTCCTCTGGAAAGTGGGTATCATTAGTGTACACACAACAAAACAGAAAACTTTTTGTTAGATGTTTTAACTTTTTTAAGACCTAAGTATGAAAGCGATATTTTTTCAGCTGTGCACTGAAGGACATCTGCCACTTATTGTTGTAAAACCTGTCTTGCATTTTGAGGTGCTCTGAGCATTGCAGTAAAACCTCTGGAGTTCTGTTTTGAAATGCTTTGCAGAACAGTTGCACCTTATGAAGGGTTTATTGGTGTTCTGAAGAGTTTTGAACAAGTTCTGCCAGAAGACATACCTGGGTTGCACCCTGCATTCACTCATTTCACTTATTGCAATCGTTGCAATTTTCATTTTACATTTTCTTACAAAAAAGCAAACATGAATTCATATATAAAGACTTAATAAGTTCTTCTATTTATTTATTTTCCCAGTGTGGATTTTTCAAAAGAAAATATAAAGCTATGTTGGAGCAAGAAGATACTTCCTGAAGACTGAGCTGGCCAAAGCAGAAAGCTCTGTATGCTTTCCCCAGCTTTTGGAAAAAAAGAGAGTCTCTCTTTGGCAGAGTCAAAGTCTGGCTAATATGCAAAGCAATCCAAATTCCCTGGTAGAGCTATGGCGCTCCGGATCTTGGGACTCTCCTAAATTGCTGTTCTGATCATAAGGGCCCAGCTTTTTTGGGCAATTCAGTTACCAGCTTGTTTAATTTGAACTATTTATTGCAGAGGTGTTGAAAAACTAGATTCCCCATGAAAAAGTTTGCTTTAATGTAGATATGATACGAAAAATTCATCTTGGAGCCTGCTAGATTTATGTATTGGACTGCAGTCTTAGTTGTTGTGATGCTGAGTGGTTCTTAACTTGATTATGGTACTGAGTAACTTCATAAGATTGAAATAGAAATCAATTAGGCGAAGCTTTCCAAGCTGCTATTGCTATTGAAAATGGAGACACAAGCATTTTGCATATATATGTGTATATATATATATACACAAATTTGTGCATTTTAATACAGTAAATAATAATACCGTATGTCTCTTAATGTCTGTGGTTCTTGGAATTAGAAGCATGTGTATGTGGCAATCAGGGGGTTTTGTACCTCACAATCTTCTTTCTAATTTCCCATTTTCAGTTGCTTTCAAATCCTCCTTTGGTCACAAATAAGCCCTTGTATGATAAGACATCACTGCCAGTTCAGACAGACTCCTCCTATACCAGATTTCTCCAAATTAGCATGATTTACCATACTTGCATCAAGGGTGGAGCTGAGCAGTGAGCTGCAGTGTTGCCAGCCACCCTGGTGGATGTGTGACAGAAAATAGGGTGAATCATGAGTAATTGCATCAGCTGCAGATAATCAGTGATTGCAATTTACTGGGTTTGGGGAAAGAAGGTGCCAAGCCAAACCCTGTGGCTGGGCTTTAGCTAGCACTAGGAGTTTTCTTTCCTGAGTAATTAAATGATCTCGGGCCTTCCTCCCATGGTGTTTACTGTTTCCAAAAAATGACAAGTACAGACACTTGGTACTGTTCCTCTTTCTGTCTTTCCCTGTCCTGAATTATGTAGTTGTTTTATTTCTGTCATGTTTGGCTAACCATCAGCCCCACAAATCTAATGTGTATTTATTCACAGCAGTAGATTAAACAAAGATTTTTATTTTTATTCAGACCTTCAGTAGGCAAAACAGTTCCCATCTCCTTTGTCTTAACCAGTGCTGCCTGATGGGAAAGTAAAGTTGCATGTACCAGGGATCGAGAAGATGAGACTTCCTAGGTGAGAGCTGAACCAAGGATCTACCTATGTCAGGTCTTTTGTTGTAACAGCTCTGTATTATTTGGTAAGAAATTTGCTTTCCCTGTTCTGAATGGCTTTACTGTCACCCCCCTTTGTGTAAATGCTCTTTTTTGTACTGTTTTTGACTGCATCTTGTTTGAAAAGAAATTCTTGCAAAAGAAGCCTGACCATGAGTTGCACTTGCTGGCTGGAGGTGGTTTGAGGATTTTGCTGTACCCTTTCCCAGGCAGCATAGCAAGTCTCTGGCACTGCTCTCCATCACTCAGTCCAGATTTTAGCAGAGCTGTTACAAAGCCGTTCTTCTTTATACGTCCCTTTGTGGAAGGAATGAAGTACACAGAAAGCAGAATATGCTGTGCTGGGAGAAGAGAATCCCTTTGAAGAGCTTCAGGCAAGACAGCTTTTCCTCTATAGTAGTGACTGTGGTGGTGGCATTATAAGGAAGACACTTTCTAGAAGGTTCCTTTTTTATTCACTTATTTAAGTTTGAGGGCATGCTGGCTGTTCTTCAGAGAGGGAAAGGTATTGCTTCTTCCACTGCTTTAGACAGGTCTTGCACTGACATGTGCTGTGGAGAGCTGACAGTGAAAGGTCTACAGCATACTAGCAGTTGTGGTCTTGCTGCCCATCCTTCCTCCCAGACCACCTCCAGTTCACACTCAAGTCCTGCCTATGCTGAAACACCTGGAGATCTCTACAGTCAGATCATACTTTTAAGTCTGGGCACAGAAAAGTTGTTTGTAGTTCTTCCCTAAGGGAAGGAGTGTTAATTGTAGAAGCTGTGCTAAGAATAAGGAGTTGCAAGGTGAGTTTTCTCAAGGCTAGAGAAATGCAGTTCCTTCAACCAATCTTGTTATTCTCCCTCTTTTTTTCTCTCCCCCTCTCCCCCCATTTTCTTCTCTGAACTTAGTTTCCCTCATTATTTTGATCCCTTTTTTTGTCCTTTATGTCTTTCAAGAAGGTCAGCTTTTGCAGCAGGTAATGCTGTTTTTCCTTTTAGATGTTTTTTCTTAAATGCATTACAGTGGTCTCTGACTTGTAATTTCTGATGAGTGCCATCTGACCATTTAATTCTTTGCAATTGCTATAGCAGGTGCCAAACACATATGCAGTAATTGGATGGCACTTAAGAGATTAGTCAAGACTGCCAAGACTCACAGTCATCCAAACCACAGCTGGGGTTTTGTGCTGTTTTTCCATGGAAGGCTTGCTGTGCCTGCTCCTAAATTTATTTGCAATCTCAATTTTGAGTAAAATCACCTGTGCAAAAGCCTTGTCAATATTTGTGGCCTTGCTGTGTGGCCCTGACTTTTGAGCATTCCGGCAGTGGTGCTCCCAATAACCATGGCGGGGCAGGTGAGGGGGACTGGGGCACAACCACTGCCCGGCGGCTCCTGACCGGCCTTTCCGCGCTGCGTGTGAAGGACACCATGGCCTTGGAATTGTGGTTGGAGCTTTAATCAGAAAGACCCATTTTCTTAAGCAGGGCTTCACTGCTGCCTGGCTTTTCAGAGGCAGCAGCAGCAGCACAGCTCTCGTAAGATGGATCCCACGCTTGATCGTTTCCATACAGCGGTCAGTATGACCATGGTCTGAGCTGCCAGGGATGAGACCTGGGGTTCGTCGCCAGTGCTTGAATAATAGAGGGCTGCAACAGAAGGAAAGAGAGCAGAGCTGAAACCCACTGATCTGCAGAGACCTGCAGGCATCCTTTCCAGACCAGGCCAGCCCCAGCCATCCCTTGCCCTGGTCAGGAGGCACAGGCGGGACAAATGGATCACCTGGAAGCTGCTGCTCAGGAACACAACAAATGTCCCCGAGATGTTCCCTGGAGCAGGACAGGGCACGGCAGCACGCTGCCCAGGCTCTGTCCCATGCCCCACCAGCCCCGGCACACACAGCACTGCCCCTACTCACCGTCGCAGACCTTCTGCATCGTGTCCGTGCTGCTGTACCTCAGGTACCGCGCGGCAACCCCTGTGCCGCGAGCTC
>NW_009940555.1:6015-6608 GCF_000696875.1 Nestor notabilis
TCACCGATTAGTCTCACGGCTGCCAGTCGCACGCTGGCCTGAGCATGCTGCAGATAACGCAGGCTCTGACACACATATTGTTCAGCCCTGCTCTTGTCGTGCTCCAACTGGAGAGAGCACAAGGGCACATGGCTGACACAGACTCTCCCCAGTCACCTGGGCCAGTCCCTCTTCCCAGCACCCCACACACCCCCCACCCCTTGCTCCTCAGGCCATTTGCATCTCCCAGCCAGAAGCCTTGTGGGACTGAGGTTCAGAGACAGCCACAGGAAGAGCAGGGTCTGGAATTCCTGAGAGGTCTCTGTGCCACTACAGAGACCCAGGATCCCCTTCAACATCCTGAGGGAGGGGACGTGAGAGGAGCACCCCCGGTGTCCAGCCTGGGACTTGTCCTCACCAAGCACTCCCCAATTCTCCGTCTCTCCAGTGGCCGCACACGGTGACTGAGCCGTTTCCACTTGAACAAATTCGCAGCTACACAGAGGGCTTCGTAAGAGGCCTACAGAAGAAGACAAGGATTGGGGAGATTGTGGACAGGGCTGGGGGCCCAAAGCCCTGGCCCCCAACCCCTGCAGGGACAGCCGGGACGCGCC
>NW_009940555.1:6960-7350 GCF_000696875.1 Nestor notabilis
TGCGTTGCTGCAGAGCCCAGAAGCCATCCCCACGAGAGCGCAGGGGTGTGAGGATGGGCACAGCCCTGCCCAAGTATTGCCGCTGGGCTGTCTGATGGGCGCTTGTCCTTGCACAGGGCCCATCAGTGGGGCTCAGGCTCCCACAGCAGCCTTACATCATCAAAGAGTTGCAGGAGATTCTCGGCCAGCTGCAGAGCTGTGGAGCTGGCCTTCTTCTTCAAATGACCCATCACATTTCTGAATATGAGCAGGGATCTCATCCTGTTGTCTCTGTGGGCACTCTGCAGGGCCTTCAGCAAGTTTGGCAGCAGGACCAGTATTTTCCTTGCCTGTATGAAGCACAGAATTTCTTTTTTGGGAAGTAGTGAAGAGCACCCACGCCAAAATGCT
>NW_009940555.1:7859-8122 GCF_000696875.1 Nestor notabilis
CCTGTGGCGGCTCCACGTGTGCAAGCAGAGCACGGCCTGGGCAGACAGGGGCTTTGTGCACCCACACCCAAGCACTGTGGCTTGGCCCTGCATGGCTGACACTGGTTAACCTGGTGCTGGGCTGGCCTAAGGGGCTTTGTGTCTCTCTGTCCTGGAGAAGGTGACCATTTAGGGGCTGATGGCAGTGGAGAGGGCAGTGCCTGTTTTCCCAACGCATGAGCAAGGACTGGTCTGGTTACTCACAGCCAAGACCCGGATGCAAG
>NW_009940555.1:8632-8861 GCF_000696875.1 Nestor notabilis
CGATCCATAAGGCTTTGGGTCATTTCCCAAGGGCACTGCTCAGCCATCTCGAGGAGCAGCAAGCCCAGGCTGCACCGGGCTGATGCTCCGCTGATGTGCTCCACATTGTTATAGATGCAGCTCATGATGATTGGCACCTGGAGGGCACACAGGCGAGGGTGGTGCTGCCACCAGACTGCAGCCATTTCCTCAGCTGCTGCTGAAATGGCCACCGTTCCCATCCTCCTCT
>NW_009940556.1:0-14238 GCF_000696875.1 Nestor notabilis
TCTCTGTTCCGGTTCCCTATCTGTTGACTCTTACTGCTTTGCACATGACTCTTGGCTTTGCCTGGACTCAGAGACATTTCAGACATAAGACAACGCAGTCATCTGAAATAACTCAAGGAGCACTCAGACATGTGCGGGTGTTCCAAATATACACTGTTCCTGAGTGATTTGAAAGATACGGCTCCTTGAAGCAGTGTCATTCCCCAGGGTGCTTGCTCCGGAATAGGGCAGTTTGGGTGTGCAGAGCTGAGGATAAGGGCAAGCCAACAAGCATCTCTCCAGCAGAGTGGAGGGTTGTGTTTGTGTATGGAAGGTGGAAGAGCAGACAGAGGAACGATGGCTGCAGCAATGCCTGGGGAACAGAAGCAGATGGCAGCATTTATCCGAGCCATGCAGAGATCTGCTGCTATTTGGCATAAGGGGTGGAGAGCCCACGTCATGCAGTAAATAGGGAAGGTTTAAATGCCTCCTGCTTGGAGGGAGGCTGGAGGTGGCGGATGCTCACCTGTGCTGGGCACTGGTGAGGCTGCACCTCGAATCCTGTGTCAGTTCTGGGCCCCTCACTGCAAGAGAGACATTGAGGTGCTGGAGCGGGGCCAGAGAAGGGCACCGGAGCTGGAGCAGGGCCTGGAGCACAAGTGTGATGAGGAAGGGCTGAGGGACCTGGAGATTTAGTGTGGAGAAGAGAAGGCTCAGGGGGGATCTTATCACTCTCTGCAACTGCCTGACAGGAGGATGGAGCCAGGAGGGGGCTGGTCTCTGCTCCCAAGGGCTGGGACAAGAGGAAACGGCCTCAAGCTGCCCCAGGGCAGGTTTAGCTGGAGCTGAGGAACAATTCCTTGCCCAGAGGGTGCTCGGGCATTGGAACAGGCTGCCCAGGGCAGGGCTGGAGTCACCGTCCCCACAAGTGTTCACACACCGTGTAGCCAAGCCCTCAGTGCCGTGGGTTAGTGGTGGCCTTGGCAGTACTGGGGGATGATGAAATTAAAGGTCTTTTCCAGCCCAGCTGATTTAGCCCAGAGGCAAAGCTGGTCCCAGTGATAAGAGCGGGGTGGGGACTGACTCGGGCGATCAGGGCCTCGCAGGCAGCAGCTCTCAGCCTGCCCTGCCCTACCCTCAGGCTGTGCAAGAACCACCTAACAGCAGGCAACACACGCCTGCTCCTGCCACGAAATAAGGAATTGGGAGGGTATTGTCTTAAGCATTAATGCTAACGCAATCTTAATAATTATTCAGCCAACAGTAATAGTTTACAGAGGAATAACTTGCAGTGCTCATAAGTGGCTGTGGTTAGACTGCACATTTAGCGTATCAAAAGGGAATGGTGGATGTGTAGGGCACGCTCAGGTTTATCTGATTTGCAGATGAATCCTTAATGTCTCACAAATTTCATGTGCTCAGCTGTGGGGTTTTCTCTTACACTGTGAATCTACATAAATTAGTAGTTCTAGAACCACCTTGTGTTCCAGCCAGCTCTGCCACAGCACCACCGGCTACTGCAGACCCCACTTGTGATCCAACCTCAGGGATGCTTCAACCCAGGCTCAGAGATTGTGAAAGCCACATGGAATTAGCAGCCAGGAAATGGCTCGGGGCAGGAGCGGAGCAAATGCACTGTGGAGGAAGGGCTGGTCCTGGTTCTCCCCAGTGGCCCCTCTGAGAGCAGTCGGTGCATTTCACTGCAGTGTCCTAAACCACGCTTTGGGCTATTAGATGAAGACCAGCGTGTGGGAAAGGAGGTCGGAGAGATTCCTGTAAAGTGAAATCGGATGCTGAGGCAGAGCAAAGGGGAGCAGCTCTGTCACAGGGGGACATGGAGAGGATCTCTCAGAGCTGAGAAGGCACCTCTTGTGCAAGAGTCTTGTTGTGCAAATGTTTTCTAACATGGCCCAAACCAGGCAGGCAGGGGCTGGGCGAGGAAGCAGCACCCATGGGATGCTGTGCTGCTGCAAGCTGCCCTGCGATGGAGGAGCAGCCCCATCCTGTGTGTGTGCAGGCTCATCACCTCACCCTGTGTGACACTGCCACCCGGCCCGGCCATCACCAGGGCTCCTGGGCTGCTCTGGGTTAGGGTGCTGCCTGCAGTGGCTCTGCTCTTCTGCCTGGGCAAGGTCCCTCTCAAGGGATCCTCTGCCTTGATGGGACTAATGTGTCACCCTCCCAGTAGCCTTCTCGAGAGCTGGAAATTAAGCAAGCACGTGATAATTTATAGGTTTGTAATTGTGTTTTTTGTGTAGCACTGCGTTCAGGTGGAAGCTTAATGATGGGGCAAAGCAAAATCACAGAATCCCAGACTGGTTTGGGTTGGAAGGGACCTTAAAGCTCCTCCAGCTCCAACCCCTGCCATGGGCAGGGACACCTTCCACTAGAGCAGGTTGCTCCAAGCCCCTGTGTCCAACCTGCCCTTGAACACTGCCAGGGATGGGGCAGCCACAGCTTCTCTGGACAGCCCATTGTGTGTTTGCTCATCCTGCCCCTCCGAGGGCTGAGCCCCAGCCCCCTGGTGCCAGCAGCTTGTGTCTCCTCCAAGTGAATCAGCTCAGGGAGGACAGGCGCCCGCCCCTGGCACTCCTCAGCTTTGGGAGTGAAGAACCGAGGTGTTCCTTCAGAAACACCCGCCAGCAAAACAAACCCCAGTTGTTTTCATTAATAAAGCTGGAAGCCTGAAGCGTGTCTTCACGCAGCAAGACAGCGACCCTGTGCATGTTAAGCCCGCAGAGCAGCGGTGCTGGCCGCAGCCCAGGCCCTCCCCACCAGCTCTCCCTGCACAAAGAACTGCTTCAGGACTACATAAAAATTCGAAGTGTTTAGATGTCCGGGTGTGAGAAGCTGCTCCCGGGCTGGGGCAGCTCTGTGGGTGCTTCCTGACAGCCTGCGTCTTCCCAGAGAGAATCGCAGAGGCAAAATAACCCCCAGACAAGTTCCCTTACACTGAGGAGCTTTATTTTATGTGTGGGGAAGATTTTTCCCCCTGAAGTAATTAAAAGAGCCTCTTTCACACAGAAAAAAGGGAGGGGAGGGAACTCTTCTGAAGAGCCTCTTTCCTTCTCTCTCCCCTCCTATGGCACAAGGACTTTCATCCTAATACAAATAGGCCAGCTGAGATTTTTAATTTAAGGTCCCCAGGGCATCCACCCAGCAACAAAAGCGAAGTTAAACAACTCCAAACAGCAGCAGAACGGGGGTGTGGTGGTGGAAATAATGCCCGGCTAAGTGGGAAACTTGAATGATGATACATGGAAAAAGTTAAACAATTAGAACTTGAATCATCTGGCACCGGTCCCACCTCATTGAGTTAATAAATGGTGTCCTTCGTTACGTTTGATCTTATGCGTCTTCATTTCCATGGCATGAGGAGGCTGGAGGGTGCTCCTGGGGACAGTTGGGGGTCTGGGAGGGGTCCCAAAGCCAGCCAAGCACCCTGTGTCCCCATCAGTGTCACCCCTGGGGATCACCCCATGGGGTGGCAGTGCCCAGGGCAGAAGGGCCATAGATCCTTATGGCTATAATATATAAACACATCCGACACACATCTGCATTTAAGGGTGAACAGAAAAATCACTAATTGGAAAGCCACAAGCATGTTAATTATTTGCATATGTGCACTAATCAGACATGGGGTTTCACAGACCCACGCTGCATGGAAACCCTCCCTGCCACAAGCAGAGCCTCAGAGGCTTTGCCTTTTTAAATCCCTCAGCTAAACCCCGCTGAGCCCGTGGCTCACCCTCCTGATCCGCTGGCTCCTGCTGCCTGGTGGGTTTCCACCATTCAAGGTGGGACAGAGCTTTTTCAAGCTCCTCTTGCCTTTTTTTACAAGGGCCTGTAGGGGCAGGACAAGGGGAATGGCTTGAACCTGCCAGAGGGGAGATTGAGATGAGCTCTTGGGCAGAAGCTCTTCCCTGTGAGGGTGCTGAGGCGCTGGCACAGGGTGCCCAGAGAAGCTGTGGCTGCCCCATCCCTGGCAGTGTTCAAGGCCAGGTTGGACACAGGGGCTTGGAGCAACCTGACATAGTGGAAGGTGTCCCTGCCCGTGGCAGGGTTGGAGCTGGAGGAGCTTTAAGGTCCCTTCCAATACAAACCAGTCTGGGATTCCAGGTAACAGGCAGAGACACAACAGCCCAGCCCATCTCTGCACCCGATGCGATGCAGGATCCCAAGAAGGCCTCATGAGTTAAAAAACCCCAACCAAATCCTGCCAAGACACAGGCCAAGCCTCAAGCAAGGCTCTCAATGCACGATGCCATGGGAAGCACAGCAATCCACCCCTGAGATCACCCGGTTTATCCAGTATCCTCCTTACCTGGACGCTGAAGGACACCCGTATGTACCGGCACTGCCATGGGAGAGCCCAGCAGGGAGCAGGCAATGGCCGAGCAGAACACCACGAGACACAAAGCCATGAATACAGTTTTATTTTGTATTCCATACAAATGGTGCCCTCCCCCTGTTTTACAGTTCAGTGGCATTCCCTGGGGACACGGGAGCCTCACGTGTGGCAGCTCCTACAAACCCCCTAATGCGAATGAGGTGGCCTGAATTCAGGAATCAACGTGCCCTGGAATGCGGAATTCAGAACAACTGCTTCTGACAGTGCTAAACCCACGGCTCCAAGCAGAGCCCTGCAAAGAGGGCAGAAACACTTCCCACCTGGTTATTGTCAGTCTCATCATCATTCACAGTCATCCCAAGCATTTCCCTTCCGCCCCACCGAGCGAGGCTGTGCAGACCAGAAACACAGCGCTGCCGTAACGAACCCTTGTACTTTAACAACTACAAATCCTGACGGCAGAGGGAGGGGAGGTGGATGTTCTGCTGCTGGCAGGGAGGCGCAGGACCAGCGTCCCTGTGGCTGTGAGGTGGTACCTGGCTGGAGGGAGCTGCATGCTCAGGAACAAGGCTGGAGCAGCTCCTGTCCCTGTAAGGCACTGCATGAAGAGGTCTAGATATAGCCCAGTACCACCCTAAAATCCCTAACTCGCTTCTGGGGTGCAGAACTTGTAGGAAGAGACTGTGTGCTCAGCCCCAAACCCTTCTCCAGTCCCAGATTTCCCCCGCCAGGAGGGGAAGGAGTGCTTTGGCCATCGCCCCATCTCTTATTTTCCTTTTCCATGGAAAGAAAGCGAGCACAGACATTCCTTTTTCTCCCCCACATCTTCCCTCTCTCAAGTGAGGAGGAGGAAGGAGACTGTTGCAAAGCAGAAGTAACCTTGTGGTACCAAACACACGGCTCCTATCGGCACTCGGCAGCTGGGAGATTAAACTGGGAGACTAAACTCTCCCTCCTCCAGTCACCAACATGAAAAAAACCCCGCATTTCTCCAACAAAGCAACATTCCAAGATCCTCAAAACCATCTCCCCTTTAAATAAAGTGGATGACGGACCTGGCTGAGAGCAGCGCCTTGGGATACGGGTATAAATCCAGTCCTGCTGCCTGTGGACTCAGGGCTCACCAGCTCCAGTTACTTCCTAAGCGCCGGGAGGGATTTGATCAGCACCTCCCCAGCGGGAGGCAGACCCGGATGGCGGCAGTCTGGGACCTAGAAATAAAGGGCTACAAAAACATAGCAAAAGATGGGGAAGAGTCAGAACAGTCAAAGCAATGAGAGCAGTGGGGCTGCAGCAAGGGAGGTGGAACAGCCGAGGTGGGCTCCGTGCTGTTCCAGTGTCCTTTAAGGCGTGCTGGGGGGATTAGATGACAGAGAACAACTGAATTAGGAGTGAAAGAAGGGAGGAAAAAGCCTCCTTGTGTGGGAACTCGGATCGGTCCATGTCACCCTCGCGCTGCAGTGCCCTGATCCAAGGAATTGCACAGCAACTGCTGTTTTAAGAGACCACTCTTCCTCAGCACATCTGCTGGGATGAGCCAAGGACCCCGACCCACTGGTACCACATCCCAGACTCCTCAGGGGGTCGGCTTTTAACCACTGGGGCAGCCAGAGGGCAGGAGATAAATGTCAGGATATCAGAGTCAGCTTCATTTGTTAAAGTGCCTTATTTTCTATCAGCTTTTAAAACATCTTCCTTGCTTTTTCAGAGGGGTGACAAAAAAGGGGGAATACTGGTTTTATAGGAAACAGAGTAGAGAATTAATCAATATTTACATAGATCTTGGATAAGCTTATGGCACAGACTAATACCCACCGCAGCAACCCAAAAAGCAGAGTGTCAAAAAGAAGGGAAAAACCTGTTCGTATGCTCTCAACACCATCGCCCGGAGATCCCAAGTGTAAACGGTTTTATCTAGGAAAAGGCATTTTCACTTGGGCTCTGGTAACCGGGGTTGATTCCAGCCCCAGCGCAGCCGGTGGCGGTGGGTGGGCGCCCGCCCTCTGCACAGCTCAGCCCGGGTTTAGACAAGTTCAACCTTGGCGTTTGGATAAACAGCCACCACGTCATATCCCTCGGGGGGCTTAACCCTCTCCTTGGCGTGCGTCTCGCAGTACAGCTGCTCTTCGATGAAGAAATACCCCCTCTGCTTCAGGTTGAGGCCGCAGTCGTCACACATGAAGCACTCGGGGTGGTAGAGCTTGTCCCGAGCTTTGACAATCGTGCCCCTGGGGAGGGATGGGGAGAGCTCGGGTGAGGTGAAGCAATGAGCACAAACAGCTTTGCATAGACTCACAGACTGGTTTGGGTTGAAGGGAGCTTAAAGCTCCTCCAGCTCCAACCCCTGCCACGGGCAGGGACACCTTCCACTAGAGCAGGTTGCTCCAAGCCCCTGTGTCCAACCTGGCCTTGAACACTGCCAGGGATGGGGCAGCCACAGCTTCTCTGGGCACCCTGTGCCAGCACCTCAGCACCCTCCAGTAAAATGGAGTAAGTGAAGGAAAGCAGCATGCAGGGACATGTGAGGATGTTATCATGGGTTCCCATCCCAACATCTCAGCCCACCCAAAGCTGCCATCCATCTCCAGGCACAGCTCCATCCCACTCCAGCTGCCATCCCACTCCAGGCACATGTTTCTGTGGGAAGGGATGCTCTGTTCCCATTTGTCCGCATCACTCCAGGACTTTGATACAAAGCAGAGCCTTCAACATCTATGCTCAGGCTGGATCTGAGCATCAGAAGCCAGCATCTGAACACCCTCCAGGCACTGCTGGCAGGGCTGGGGTTGCACACATGCAGGCATTGAAGCTTTTGGAGCATCTCTGCTCAGCTCGCAGCACCAGCAAGAACATGGTTACAGCATTTGCAGAGCAGGCTCCCAGCCAGCAAATCTGGCTTGAGAAGTAAATTACAATAGAACATAAATTACAACACAATGAAGCAGGGAAATGCCTATATGCTCTGAAATCAGACCCAGCATCTATCCATCGGAGAGTAACTCCTCAATAAACAAACAAAAATAACCCACAGAGCTCTTCTACTTGACCCTCAAAGTGTTTCTCCCTCCACAAGGCAGTGAAAGAGTGCCAGCACTATTCATAGTCTCTGGGCAGTTACTAGGATAAGCAGGGCAGAAACCATCCCATGAATCATCCCCGTTTTGCTGCAAGATTCCCTTAAAAGGGACAAGCCAAACCATATTCCTCAATTCCAGGTTTATATATGGTTAGCAAAAAGCAGAAAGGGATTCAGGGTATTCTGCTACAAACTCTGACCCGCACATCTGGTAGGACCCGACCCAGCTGCGTTCCCATCCCCATCGACCGGAGGCTCCAATGGGATGTGACACTTACACGATGCCATTCCCACAGCGGGTGCACTCAGGGAGCATCTGCAGCCCGGACATGGCCCCGCCAAGCTTGGACACTGGGGACTTGATGTTTCGGGGGTTGCTCAGCTTGTCGAGCTTCTCACCTGCCAAGAATGTTAAACAGACACACACTGAGAACCTGTCCTCGCTCGGCTTTAGTTTCTCTTCTTCTTTCTTTCACAAGGAGTCAAATGAGTCTTTGTCTGTTGCAACAGGCTTGGAAGGAATGAAAAAGTGGGACCAACTAGATTCAGACAGCATCTGGGGCCATGGATGACTGCAGGACACCATGTTGAACCTCTGCTCATCCTAACGAAGCATGGCTCATACACCTTGCCAAGGGCAAAGCAGCTTTAATCTAGAGGTGAGAGATGAATTTGGCTGCTAGACTATTTAGTGAGTACCCCCCGGGTCACCCTTGGGATGCGCAGGCACCCTCCCAGAGCAGACCCCATCTCCAGCCATAGCTCTGGTCCAGACACCAACACAAGCCAAGTGAGTAAACCCAGAAGAACTAATTTCCCACCAAATCCCACTTTCCTGAGACAAAATGCGGTGTTTGGAGATGCCGAGAGCCGGGACACGTGTGAGACCTCCTGCCCAGGAGCAGCGTGGGGCTGCTCCAGCCCAGGGGTCCCCCAGCCCTTGGCTGGCTCCAGGCCAGCTCCCTCGCCGAGTCCTTCCCCTGCCTTGCTGGGAATAAACCGAAACAACTGCTCAAGCTGTTGGCGTCCCGCAGGGTGGGACACAGCGTGCTTGGACCGGACACGCTCATCTGCCAGCATTCAACAGCTAAGCTGTCACTGTCTCTCAGGCAGAGCACTTGGACAAGCTGCTTAGAAAAGAGAGGAGGGGAAGGAGAGGAAAAACCCGAAAGGTTTTACAGCAAAACAAGCCCAGCAGAGAGGGCTCCTTCCCACCCTCCCAAACGATGGATTGTTTCCTTCTATTTACTAGCCCACGGCCTCACAGTAATTTATGGTCCTCAGCACAGCAGCGAGATGCTTTAACTCCACAATCTGAACCATCACCACCCCCGTTTGTGGCTGCCGTGCTCATCCTTCCCACACCAAGGGCACCTAGAGAGACAACTGCTGTGATTCCTCCAGCCTCCCCCAAATCCTCAGCACGAAGCTTCACTCTTTAAGGGCGTGGGATGGGGCTGGTGATGCTGAAGAAGCTGTGGCTTCCAGTAGAAACACCTTCTGTATAAATCAGGTTGTTGTCCGAGACATCCAGCTCCTCAGGAGAGCAGATCTTGACTTTAAAAGGACAACACAAAGCAGACTCAGTCCAAAATGTATAATTTTAGGCTTAAGGAAAAAGGAGGAGGGGTGGGAGCTGTAAAACAACGGAAATGCTTCTGGGGATTTAAACCGGGCTGAAACATCAGAGTTTTATGCCAGGAGAGAGCCTTTTCACATAATTTCTCATCCGCGATGGAATAAACAGTGTGTAACAACCAGGGCATGAGCCAGGCTGTACCCGCAGCCACACGTCCCCACTGCCAGCACAGCCGAGAGGGAAGGGGGTGGCAGAGCCCCGGGAGGGGACCCCTCCAGCCTGTCACCACGCTGGCTCATGCCCATCAGCAGCATCCTGGGCTACAACCCAATAATGCTGTGCTAGGGATGGGCTGGTGCCAAGGAACTGCCAGGATGAGCAGACACCAGCATGGGCTGGGGCAGATCCTGTGTCCAGGCACTGTCCTGGCACCTCTCTGTCCTCCACAGCCACAACCATCTTCTTCTCCTGTCCTCCCAAAGGGCAGTGCTGGGTTGCAGGGCTGCAGGATGCGAGGGGAGGCAGGAGCAAATCAGCAAAGCTCCAATTTTGTTCCCTTTCCCTGGCACAGAGAAGGGAGGGATCAGAGAACCATAGACTGGTTTGGGTTAGAAGGGACCTTAAAGCTCCTCCAGCTCCAACCCCTGCCCCGGGCAGGGACACCTTCCACTATGTCAGGTTGCTCCAAGCCCCTGTGTCCAACCTGGCCTTGAACACTGCCAGGGATGGGGCAACCACAGCTTCTCTGGGCACCCTGTGCCCATGTCTCACAGCATTATTAATTGGGATTAACACAGGCACGTCCTGTTTATTCCTCCTAATGAGGAGATGCGGGGGTGCAACAGACACTGCACGGGAAGCTGCTCTCAGTGAAGGACTTGAAGGTACAACTGGAGCCTGTAATTAACACAAGTTTTCCTGCCAGCCTAGGAGGGGCTGCAATATTTACACCCAGTACTTCCAAGGCTGATCCTATCTCGTGCTTTGCAGACATGCCTCAGTACCACTGAGGAAACTGGAATTGGCAGAACCTCTTGATGCTCAGAAGTTACCTGCGACCGTGCTTCTTGTGAAGCAAGAAGCAATATCCTTCTAGTCAAAGAGGGTTTGCCATCATTTTATATACACAGAAAGTGAAGTGCAGCAGTCTGACTCGCTGCCTCTTGCAGCTCCATAATGAGATTTCCAGTAATTGGTGTTTTCCCATAAAATCTAAGTTCTTGGATTCACATGATCGGAGTATGAGGCTCTTGGAAGGAAGCAGAAAGAAGAGTCTTGCCCTAATGATTGTAAAGCAAAGCCTGAGAGTTTGAACATAAAAGCCTCGGTAGACTTAAGGTTGAAAGGCAAATAAAAAGAAGCTAAAATGTATAGTTTGGGGATCTTACTTAATGCTTGGAGTTGGCTCCCGCTTGTGTTAACGACACAGGCAGGAAGCTGTGACAGACGCGAGATGTGAGCCAGGAGCTCCTGATCTCTATCCCTGCATTGCTGAGGACCATCCCACGTCCTTATGCAAATGCCATTTACTCAGACAGGCTGCTGGTTCTCCACTGGTGATCTTACACAACTGCTTCAGGCCATTGCATTTCATAAGCGATCCTGGGAATAAAGCTGCCACGCAGAAGCCATTTGGAAACCCAACTTTCACACGATGCTCAAGTCAACCACAAAAAAAATCTGGTAAGCCCCCAGATGGTGAGTGTCTGAAGCCCTGGTTTGAAACCTGCCACCCAGATGGAGGGATCCAGGACCCTCACAGGGTGCTCAGACCTTCCCATGTTGAGCTGAGCTGCCTCAGTACCAAAGCGATGTGTGGTAAAATCGCAAAGCAGAGGAGGTTACAAACCCTCCCCACCAGCTCTTGTAGATGGGTCCTTCAGAGGCTCTTCAAGCTTCTGGACCTCAGCAAAAGAAGGACACGGAGGTGAAGCCCTCAACAGCAGCTTGGTGGGTGTGGGACCATGGAAGGGTGTGCAGAGGGACCATATGATGGCTTCAAGCCACAGCCCCATTCACAGGGAGGTGTAGAGGACTCGATGGGACACACTATGGATGCCAACCTCCTTACCATTCTCACCAGCTTCCAACATGCCCTGCAAGTACCGGAAGGATCCGGACTGCTTAGGCTCTGAAATGGGCTTTTCATAATCCTGAAGCATCTTGTAGACGTCCGACTCCACATCAATCCCGTTTCTGTTCCGTGGGAGAGACTTCACAGGGTCAATGCTGTTTTGAAGGAAAAGAAAGAAAGGATCAAGTCAAATATAATCAGCGACTGCCAGCTCGTGAGGGACTGATTCCACATTCCCAAGATTCACTTAAACACTCTCTGTTCCCATCAGTTTCTGTGCCTGGAGGTGCCTGTCCCAGGAACAGCCACTGAGCCAGGGAAGTTAAACTTGTTCCCTGTTCAGCTCTGATTGAGCAACACAGTTTGGGCTGGCCCAGTTACCAGATGCCTTCGGGAACTAGGGCAGCTGTTACCAGCACTGCCAACTGCTGTGCCACACATGGAATGTATTGGGAAAAATGGGAAAAACAATGAGTTTCTTTAATTATGTAGGGCCAGGAGATCCAGCCACCCCTTGTACCCCTGTCAGGACATCCAGCACCGGGAGAGCGTGTGCTGCTGCTGGGCACAGGCATGACAGCAAATCTCCTTTCCACCCACAAGTGCCTCTTTTAAAGTTAGCACTCCTGTAGGTGACTGCATGAAAAGAGCCATTTGCCAGGCACAGCCACAGCCAAAATGAGATGGTGGAGGGGACACAAGAGCAGCCCCGTAACTGTCCCCCAACCTCCAGCATCCAGACCTGATGCTGCTCCTTGTCTGTATGTGGCATGACCAGGGTACAACAAAGAGTCATTTAAACTGTGATTCCAGTTCACTCAATACAGCAAAACATGAAAAGCATCATCTGGAATCAAAAGTATTCTGGGTACATGTGTCCTGCTGAGCAGAGGTGAATTCAAGTGCTGTTGTGCTTCAGTGGGGCCCCAAAGCACAGCGCAGCTTGGGGGGAAGGGGCTCCTTTTCCTGTTTAAGGAGGAGGTCACCAAGGTCATTATAAAGCCAACAAAAGTAGAAAGAGCCCTGAACCCCCATCACACAGATTTTAGCCATCATACGGCTCATTTTCTCAACCAGCATTGCATTCATTATATTAAAAAAGAAAGGAAAAAGCAATAAAAATCACTTTCAAACAAAGAAAACCAGCCTCTGGTGCCCCTCTGCTACAGCCCTCTCATACCTCAGTTCACACATCCTCAATGAAAACGGGCAGGATTTGACCTGTCCAGCCCGATCAAGCACAAATTCAAAGGGAATGCACTTCTGCCCCAATTCTACTCAAACACTTGAGCTGATCTCCTGCCTTTTGGCTTGCACAGAGATAAACAGGAGATTTTGTTCTCCATACTTTTTGTGCAGATCCCTTCATTCCAACTTCATTAACTTCCCCGGAGCAGCGCAGGGAATAAGCTGGCTCGCAGCGTCACTGAAATATGAATTAGTGCAGGCAGAGAGCTCCCCAGCTGAACACAAACGCTTTGCTCTTTGTATTGATGCAGACATTGGTTTCTTGAAGGATATGTTGCCAGTCTAGAGGAGCATAAATCAGCAGCAGCCTAAGCCATGCGCAAGCACCGCAGTCCACAACCTGGCCCGTCTCAAAGCCCAAGTCTTCCACCCAAAGCCTTCTTGGCTGCACAAAAGCTGCTTCTTTCCTTGGAGTGTTCTTTATTTCCCAGCCTCCCGCACAGCTGCACGGGGCTGATGGGACCTTCATAAACATCCCCATTTACTGGGGTTCATTTTCCCTGTGAATACCTCCAGCTCCAGACCAAGCATTTGCTCCTGGGTCCGTGGTGGTGCAATCCCCACTCCTAGGAGGGCAAACCCCTCCATCCTGCCTTGCACAGATACTTTGGAAAAACTAGGATACCAACATTTCTGATGCTCTCTGGCATTAATCCCATCCTGGGGACTGGATCTGATGCTGCTAATCTACCTACCCCCATTGGCAATAGGAGGATCTTATGGAGACCTGAAAAACCAGCTCCTTCACCCATCTTCAACTTCTGGGAGATATTGAGAGACATTGAGGAGCTGGGTCCAGAGAAGGGCAACAGAGCTGGTGAAGGATCTCAGGGGCTCCAGGACTGCCACAGCACAATGTATCCCCCTGACACTGAGTTTGCAGCAGGGAACCCAGAGCCTGACCATGCTCTCGCCCTACCTGTGGGCAGGAGCTATGTGGAGGCCACTCAGCTGGCTTGGCAGAGCTGACTCGGAGCTGCTGTTGGCATAGAGCCGGTTCGGGTGGTGGTGCTGCACATTCAGCATCTGCTTGTTGTCCATGGCGCTGCCACCAGCCACAAGGGGCATTGTCCTCCTGCTCTGGGCTGGTCCATTGTCCTGGAAGAGAAGAAAAAGCAGAAACACCTTGAGCTTTATGGTTCTTAGTAGGATACACACAGAGGGGCTGCGCTGAGATGTGCACTTTGTGGTAGTAATATTTTATACATGCTGTGGAAAACAGAGATATGCAGCAGGAAAAGGAAAACTCAGGCTTGACCCGCAGTTCAGTCTTGCTGAATCTCTGCAGCTTTCCTTGGTCTCGGACCAAATGAACTTGCCTGTTCCCCCACGGTGAGCCACTGCCAAGTGTTCCACATTCACTCTCCTGTAAAAGCCTATTTGTTATTTCCGCAGAAGAAAGGCTGTGAGTCTGCTTCTCATTTCATGTTACATCGCTCCAGAGCTGTTATCGCTCTCCTGACTTGGGGCAATCACTCTGATTTACAGCAACAAAACCCAAGCTCTCAGCTCCAGGTACAGGCTGGGCGAGACCTGAAGCCAAGGGGCCAATTCTGGTATTTTCACTTATTTGCGACTACCTCTGTCCACAAAGATCCATGGTTTTGGGAGGTTCTGTCCCACAATAAGCTCAGTGAGAAACACACTGGTCAAAGGTTCAGCTTGGTCTTCATATTCTCATTTGCTTTTTAATTCACAAGGCAAACTATGGAAATATGACCTCATGTCAGGAAATGAGATGCCATTAAACCACAAGTTTTCCATATTATTTCCCTTAAATAAAACACTACCTATGTGTTTTTACATAGCTTTGTTAGTCAGCCCCACGCACACCCATAAATCCAACAGTACCTACTGCTAATCTTGCCACAAGCCACCTCTTCCAGGCTGTGACCAGCAGCCCGTTCCCCAGAGAGGGGCTAATTCCAGTT
>NW_009940556.1:14269-14793 GCF_000696875.1 Nestor notabilis
GAAAGGGTAGCAGAAAGCTGGACACAGCCTTGAGGGTGTTGAGGTATTCTAGGCTGCTGCTATTTCCAGCCATGCAAGTCTGAAACATGCCCTTACCAGCAAAAGAAATAGATGCTTGGCTAAGAGGCTGTAATCTGCTTAATCTGGTTTAATCTGTTTCAAGGCAGATCCCCAGTGACACTGATGCAAAACCAAGCAGAAAAAGAAAACACCATCCTGTGAACAAATAACAGAGTGCATCCTGCAGGGTTCCAATACAGAGCTTCCTTCTAACTAAAATAATCCAATAAACACTAATTGGAAACAAATGTCCATCACTGGTGCAGAGCAGAAAGCACTGGCATTCCCAAGCCTTGCAAATCTGAACAGCTAAGAGAAATAAAAACCAGATCCTGCTAGAAAAAGATCTTGGAAGTCCAATTCTTCAGCTCTTCCTAAGGCAGGACTTTCATTGCTGGCTTTAACCTGCCAGAGGGGAGACTGAGATGAGCTCTGAGGCAGACACTCTTCCCTGTGAGGGGGCT
>NW_009940556.1:14991-15958 GCF_000696875.1 Nestor notabilis
TTTTTTTCCTGCCACCAGCAGAAAAGCTGCAGACTCCAGCAAGCTCTTGGCATTTCCATCACCTCAAAAGCCTCAGCAGCCACGCCGAGCCCTCTGCACTGCTCCTGCCACACCATGCATGCACATACATGTGGGGAAAACTGCTTCCAGCATAAGAAATCAAATCATTTATTAAAAAAGGAGTTTAGCTGCCAAGAATTATATAGTTTCAAGTATTCCCTGATTTATATTCTTCATATATAGATATATATCCATATTCAACCAGGCTATGGGTTTCCAATTCCCAGGTTTACATTATTATTTCAAGGGAAATAAAGAAAACATTTTCAACCATGACGGAGAGGAAAAGAAGGATCATAAACATTTCAGGGAGAAAAGCAAGGGCCTGTGCTGGCTGGCAGCTATCGAGAGCTACAGAGCTATGCTTTTAGACACCCATTATCGTTAGTTACCCGTGCATTGATGCACGCTTGGGAGTTTCTGCCTGCAGATGACAGGGCAGGCTCCTCTGCGCCAGGGACATCCAGACCCTTCACTGGGGAGCATGGGACTGGTTATTTCTGGAATGAAAACCTTCATCAAAGGACCATATGAACAACCGCCGCAGACTTGCTTTAATCCAAGGTAACTTGCAAAGTATTGCCTATTTGCCCCCATTGAGCTCACCAAGTTGTACATCAAAAGCAAATGCTGCTATAAAGCCAAAACTTACTGCTTGGGCTCTCTCCAAAAGGCTTGAGAGGCTGGTGATGGAAACAGGGGGCTTCAGAGGCCTCCCTGCAATGCAGAGCTCCTTGAGGTCCCTACGTTCACCATCTCCCTGTCCCTGTGGGAGAGGATGCTCATGGTGGTGGCAGCTCACCCTTACGTTGCTCCACTATGTTATAAACGGGTTATAAAGCCACAGGTGACCCAGCAGCATCCATAGGGATCAACAGGCACCTCCTGACAGACACCAAAGCATTCC
>NW_009940556.1:15989-16602 GCF_000696875.1 Nestor notabilis
AGCAAGACCATGGAGATGAAGCAATGGATGTCTCTCAGCTTCTTCCACCAAGTTCTTTGCAGGCTCTGAGAGCTGTGCTTCATGTTGGGGCAGCTAACACATGGAAAGCATTTACCCTTCAGCATACACTGGTCTTTGCCTTCCTTGTTGCTCAGTTTCTCTGCTATGCACCTTTCCTGTTGCACAAAAATCTGTTCTCAGGACAGTCTCCTTTCCCTCAATTCAAAAGCTGTGAGACCTCTGCAAGGCTTCACGTCGTGCACAACCCTCATGCATTCATCCTCAGGAACCTAGAACCAGATGATTTCCTTCCAGGTCTCAGATTCAAGATCTGTTAAAATTTCCCCCCTTTGGGACCTAATTTGCTTTTCTCTGCTGGCTTTTCTTCCTGCTTTTTATGGCCTCGCAAATTAGGAGGGTTTGCAAACCCTTCCCGAGAGCTGGCCTGTGAAGCTTCACCGAGGAGAACTCTCTTCCCCTATGAAACAGAAACGTGCAGTCTGTTTTCTCACGCTTGCCTTCTAGGAGCATCAGTTACGAAGCACAACCAAGCTGACACGCAGCATTTGGAACTCCTGGAGCCCAGGCTTCCCACTCCTGGCAGACACGGTTC
>NW_009940556.1:16642-32762 GCF_000696875.1 Nestor notabilis
AAAGGAGCTGTTTGAAGCCCCAACCCCAGGGAGCAGGTGGATTTTGGGGTGGTTTGTGTGTGGCTGCAGTACCGATGAAGCACGATGTGTGATGAGCACCCTCGGCCAATGCCCGCTTCACAGCGTTTTAAATCAAGACCCCTAAAAGGCCAGAAGTATACACAAACCAGTTTATCTCATTTTCCAGGCTCAGAGATTAAAACTGAAGACTGGTGATTCAAAAGGCCAATTAGAGGCTCCTACAAACTCCATGCAAACACGTCCATGCACCCATGGCCTCATGTGGAAGGGCTTTGATCAATGGTATCTTTGGAATATCTTAGAAACCTTCATTGGGAGCAGACTGAGGGGATGAAGGCACGGACCCAGAGCATCTTCATGCAGTGAATCGCTTTATTGCCTACTGCTCTAACTTTTTATACCATTCTAACAACAGTTATTTTTAGCCTATTGCTCTAGCTTTTATACCATTCTATTTGTAGCCTATCATGTTTAGTTCCCGACTTATAGTTTGTTTGTTAACACTGCTTGCTTTCTCACAACCAGTCCCAGAGTAGCCAGTCTCTTATCTTTATGCTCTCTCCTCCTCTGCCAGCTGGGTTGCTCTGCTTGATTGTACTTTGTTTCTTCTTTAACTCTTTCTTCTCCAGCCAAGCAGTTACCTCTCTTTGGCAATAATCATATAGTTTCCATTGTCTCCCACAGTAGACCTGGGAGCTGCAGAGCTGAACACAACACACAGTCACAGCTCTGAGCCCCAAACCCATCCTGAAGCCCCTTCGGGCAGTGGTGGAAGATGATCTGCAGGGACAGGACCAGCAGCAGCTCCGGTTCCTAATGCAGAGGTCGCCTGCGAGATGTTTATTCTCCTAAGCCCAGGGGAGCCGATCCTGCTCTCTGTTATAAACACACCCTGCATCAGACTTAAACAGAGCTGGAGGTCATTAACGGCTTGGCTCAGCCAAAAACAGTTTTCTGTTTGATGTGCTTCAGATCCACTTCCTAAAACCAGAACAGTGTCAGCCAGGCGTTTGCTGCCAAAATGGTGAATAAGAGCAATGAGCATTGCTATTTGTGTGTCAGGAGGTCAAAGCATCCCTTAGCCATAAGGTCACCTGGAAGAGGCGCCTCTTGCGACCACACTTAGTGGTGTCTGCCTGCAGCAGTGGCAAGATGAGCCCGAGTGTTCCAGCTCCTCACTGGGGTTTGACTTCTTGCTCTGAGCTTGGGTAATTGAGCCCAGCTGCATTCTGCAGAGAACTTCTTTGACTGCCTCTGCAATATACAGCTAAAAGATGTCCCTGGCATCGGTCCCTCAGCCGCCTGCCATGGAAGAGAAAACCAAGAGAACCTTCCTGCAGACTGGGATAATGTACATCACTATTATTAGGAGGCCATCAGACCATCTGCCTCAACAGCTATACCCAAAAAGATCAGCTTAGAGCAAACCCATCGTGGTTCCTGCAAGGCCGAGCAGTGATTTGAGACCCATCCCCACTGTGCCTGCTGTCCAACACGCCCAGACAGCCTGATGATGGGCTCCCTAGTTTCTCCAAGGGGTGCCTGGCACTGCTGGCTTCCTGGGGCTCAGACCTGGCAGCAAGAGGAAAGGAAAGGATGCAGCAAGGATTTCACTGAAGCAAAGGTGCAATTTCTGCCCGTGGCTGCCTTTTCCCCTGAGCCAAGAGCACAATCGGGCTTCGATGACCTGATTCTGACCTCTCCTGGCACAGTGCTTTTTGTGGGTGAAATTTTACTGCCTTCATTGCTTCAAGTCCTCTTTCATGCAAATGTGCCTGAAGACACCTCCTAGAATAACCTGTCACCCTTGCGACTGAAATTCAGCCTCTGCACAGAAGACAACTGCAATGCAGCCACCCCTTCCTCTCCTTCCCCCCTGCTCTTCAACAGCAGAGACAGTGCTTTGTTCCTGATAAGCTGCTCATAAGGCCCAGAAACAGAAACGGACTATGACCCCACAGAGACGCATGGGATGGACAGCACAGTTGTCATCTGAATGCAAATAACAGATTTACAGGAGCAGGATTGATTCTCCAGCTCACAGCCACAAAAGAAATCCTGTGGCAAACACTTAATGTGAAAGGCTGCCCCCAAAGCTGGCTATATGTTAAAAGCTACACACATTTTAGCACATATTTCCCTCTAGGCACAGTTCAGATGTCCTGTTGAGGTGCTGTTTTTACAGACCAAGCAGGCTTCAGTCTAACTTTGAAAGGGTCTCGTAAGCACAGTCCCACTATTTAGCTCAGAAGATGAACAGGTAAGAACAGAGGTCGGGTGTAGTTTGCTGAAGCTGGATGAACAGAGTGTGGGGGTTACTTTATGAGACAGATCTCAGATACTCTGCCAAGTTCCTCTTTCAGAGTATACCACAGTCTGAAGAAAACCTTTATCCATCACGTCCTTCTTGCTATGCTCCTTTCACAGTCATCAGCTAAACACCAAATTCATTTTTCAGATCTAAGTAAGAGACCAAACCCTTAAGATCAGATGGTCTTTCAGTTAAAAGGTTGCAGACAACGTTCATGTGAAACATGACTCAACGTGGAGCCTGGCTGAGCCCCAGAACCACATCCCCAGGACACGCTGTACCCCAAGAAGGCCGGGCTGTTAGTGCACAGCACTGAGCCCTTGGGACAGGGGCTCCAAATGAGCCCCACAGCCCTGTGCTGGGTCTTGGACATGCTGAAAAACACCCATGGATCAGGCCCCTTTGAGCATCGCTCGGGTTTGCTCAGCTTCATGGCCCTGGACCCAGCAGTCAGGCTCACTTTAAAGCGTTCCTTTCTGGTTTACATGCTGCAAAAAACCCTTGCAAAGCTGCAGCTAAAGCATTACGTGAGTCTCCAGTGCTTTCCATGTAATTGCTGTTAGAGCAGGGAGCAGGCTGAGGTCAGCCCCACCACCACACGTCAGTGTGGATTTCCAGCCACAAGCCCCCGTTTCCTCAGGTAAAACACATGTACCTTCACACACAGCAGCCTGGCTTCGGCTTCCAGGAGTAATTCCATAAACACATGACTCCAGGAGCCGGGGTTGACTGAACACACCAGTGCCAGGCTGCAGCTCAACCCTGCTGGGAGCGCTGGATCAGGAGCGACAGCACCAGAGAGGCAAAAGCTGAACGTTTCCTATAGTTCATGTCTAGTATAGTACATGGAAGTGCTGCGCCACTTTTGACAGCATCATAGGAGTCTTAACAAGAGCCATCTGAAACACATTTGCATGGACAGGGGAATTTCTAAACCATTTGCAAACAGTGGTTGGGCATCTCAACTTCCAGGAGGAAGACACCCAGCCCTTACTGAAGGGGGGCTCTCACAAGAAGCAGCTTTGATTTAAAATGAGGTTTGATTCAAATAAAGTGGGTTTAGGGTAGGCTAAGGAAACATTCCAGCTCTGTATTTACACATAGATGTGTTCTGCACTATATATTGCACAGCCCAAGGCCAGCATACATCTAACCCAGGGACAACCTCTCGCTATTAGAGATGAGCGAGCTACACAGCTCCTTAAGGAATGAACACTTCCACCTCAGTTTGGTCACGGTGATGGCCACAGCAAGGGCCTGATGACTGTGGGTTCCCAGCAGCTTTGGTGAACACCTTCACCCCTGGGAGCAGCCACAGCCCTCATGTGAATTAAGGAGCTCAAGAGGGACCCGATGTGTGATGTCACAGCTTTATCACTTAAGCTACCTGACTCCCCAGTGGTCTCGTAGAACCTCACAGCAATGGAAAACAGCTATCTGCGCCCAGCGAGAATGACCAAAATGTGTTTCCAGTTATCCCGCCTGCTGCAGTGCAGAGGGCATGTTTTTAGTATCACGGGTGCAGGGGGGTGTTTGACAAGCAGACAGAGGAGGGCTTTGTACAGATGTAGTGGGTTTATTAACACTTTCATACAAAAGCAAAAGAGCTGGAGATCACAGCCCTGCTGAGCCAGGGGCGCAGGAGGGACCAGCTGCGTTTTCAAAACGCCCTTGGGCAGAGCTCTACACACAAAGCCCTTCTGCACAAGCAATGGAAATACATTTGGACATAGAATCCCAGACTGTTCCAAACGGGTTGGAAGGGACCTTAAAGAGGATGCAGCAGCCACAGCTTCTCTGGGCACCCTGTGCCAGCGCCTCAGCACCCTCACAGGGAAGAGCTCTTCTCAATCTCCCCTATGTCAGGGTAAAGCCATTCCCCCTTGTCCAGTCCCTACAGGCCCTTGTACAGAGTCCCACGCTTAAACCCAATAGACGCCAACTTCATCAGTGCATCTTACCCGAATGGCTTTCAGTAAAAGCCAGGGTAAGGTACACAGGAGACTGGGGACCACAGCGAGCATCCCTCTGCAGCCAGCATCCCCCCTGCATCAGCCAGCATTCCCCTTCCCTGCATCCCTGCCCTGCTCCCAGCCTTTCTCTGCATTCTCTCACCCCAGCAGGTCACACAAGTGACTGCAAAGAGCAATTCTTCATCTTAAGCAAGCAACAAGGAAAGTGAAATAGGATAAGTTATTTGTCCCCGATGGGTAAGAACAGAAACACTGAGCTACATGTATGCTTCCAACCAAGCACTCGGTATTCCTGTGTACACAAGCAGGCAGTTTCCTGACCTGTATTAACAGAGTCAACACTGAAACTGATGTTATCAAGTAAAACAATACAGTATGTCTCTGTGTTAGCTCTTTATCCACCAGCATTTTCTAAATCAACCCACATTGTTACTATTTCAATATAGCTCCTATTCACCTTCGATGAGAACAAACTATTTAATTTACCTAGACAGAAGAAAACAAGTTTCCATCCCCATTTTTTTCCCTTTATCTTAACACTACTTTTGACCTCTTTCATAGAACAGGCTTGCTGAAAATCACTTAGAGATGTGGATTCATTTAGAGATACCTGGAGGATTTCACATGAAAGGTAACAGCTACAACAGTTCAACATGGTACAATGGTATTGAGAAAACCCCTTTGCTTTCAAATGACTCAGTAATGTATCACAGGAAAGAAATGAACAAAGTGCCCACCAGCTTGTGTGCTACCTCTTCACCTAGTAAACCAGACCAGCAGCTTATAGTGGTCTGTTGTTTGGGCGCGAAACGCTGCCCGAGTACCCGCAGTTGAAGGCCGATGCTGCTTACAGCAGCCATCAGGATTCAGCATGTTTCTGCTATTAACTCAGTCCTCAAACAACAAGCTGCGAGTTCCCATGTGCTGGGAGCCCGTCTCGTGCCAGGGCATTATCTCATCCTCTTTGTTTTCCCCAAAGCACGAGGCAGACGTTTCCCCCTCCCTCTGCCCTGAGAGCACCAGCCAATGCCCGTCCAACGGGGACCAGGGGTCCTGCAAGAGCCTTCCCAGGAGCAGCCAGGGCCCGTCCCACTACGGGACCAGGGAGGAAGGAAGGTCAGTCACCTTGAGAAAGGAAATTCCACCTCTTCACTGAGGAGGATTTAAACCCCGGTTCACAGAATTAAGTGTGGCCTGTGCCAAGCCTTGCAAAGGTGTGTGGAAATTTCCTTCACAACACCAACCCATCCAGAACTTAAAGCGAGACTCAGAGCCAATTAACCAAGTGAGGAGTCATTCATCCTCAATAACAAAAGACCAGCTCTTCTCCATGGCTCAGAGCTCACCTCTCCACTGGGCTTGGAAAGCTGCTTCTCATGAAGCAGAGCATGAGAGAGGACCAAGGCAAAAGGGAGAGGAGCACTGACCCAGCATCCCCATCCCTGCCCCTGAGAACACCATGCCACTGGATCTTCCAGCATCCCGGCTGGGTGGTACTGGGATGCCATTCCCACAGCGGCTGAGCTGACCTGCGGGAAGTGCCTCTCCCTCTCCGGACAGCCGGAGGAAACCCAGCCTTCCACTCCAGCCGTTCACCCCACGTAGCTTATTTTAGCCAAGGTCCAGGTTTGGGAGCACTTTCATCCCATTCCAGCCCCAGCTACACACTGCCAATTAATTCCTGCTTCAATTATTCTCCCAGCCAGACACTTGATTTATGGTCAATTAGCATTGACGAGGGTCTGCCCCACACACAGCCCAAAGCCCACATTTCCAGCCCCCCTCAGGCCAGAGAGCTGCTGATTGTGGCAGTAGAGGAACAGTCAAGAAGCAAACATCTTCTCTTATTAGCACCACACGGTGGTATTTTGACCAGTGAGCTCACACTACAAGAAGCTGAAGACAGTGGGATCTCTGGGAACTGATGGATTGGTGATCCCATTCTCTCCATCTGCCAGGACCCACAGTGACACTGACAATGGGCAAAGAGCTGGCAGCAAAGCGAGACTGGAGATCCCAACACATCAGCGGTGATGTCACGCCTGGAGACCTGAGATCCCAGCACATCAGCGGTGATGTCACACCTGGAGACCTGAGATCCCAACACATCAGCGGTGATGTCACACCTGGAGACCTGAGATCCCAACACATCAGCGGTGATGTCACACCTGGAGACCTGAGATCCCAACACATCAGCAGTGATGTCACACCTGGAGACCTGAGATCCCAACACATCAGCAGTGATGTCACACCTGGAGACCTGAGATCCCAACACATCAGCGGTGATGTCACACCTGGAGACCTGAGATCCCAACACATCAGCAGTGATGTCACACCTGGAGACCTGAGATCCCAACACATCAGCGGTGATGTCATTCCAGTGTGATGGAAACCCTGACTTCATGTGACAGCATTGCTGGCTGGAGAGCACCGAGCCACCGTGCAGCGTCCCCTTGGGTCCTGCCAGACACACAGATCTTCATTATTTAGGATGCAAGTTTGGATGCCACTGGGGTTGTGTCCTCCTCTATAGGTCCTTGCTGTTACAGGCAGTCTCGTAAGTGCAGTGTAACCACCTGATAACCAAAGCTGTTATTTCATGAAGGTGACTTGCTACCATCCTGTTCAGCGTCATGTCTAATTGTGAACAAGAAGCTCTCCAAATCCAGCTTCTTCTGTTGCAAGCGCAAGCATTAATCCGAGTTTGAAGAAGGAGGATTCATTACATTCTCAGTCTCCAAGTAGGGGTTTTCCACAAAGCTCAGCTGAGAAACCATGACACACTTAGAGAGGAGAGCTCATAGGCTGGTCCGTACCTTCCAAGTTCTCTTGCACAAAGATAACTGCAAGCCTCACTGCATTCAAGACAAACACTGCCCCTAAATAAACAAACATGTACCTAATTATAGGGCACATGCTTTCCTAGAAATCACACAGATTTAGGCATTCTGCTCACATCTTCCGGGGCCTCTAGCAAGAACTACTGGAGTCACAAGTCAAAAGACTTTCAAGACATCTTTGCCCAGCACGATGGAAAAGTTGACAGAGTAAAGCCTGGAAGAAGGAAAATGTGCTTCACATTACTGGAAAGGCCACGTGGGGTAAAACTCTCAAAACCCTTTTCAAGAAGTAAAATTCTCAACTCCCTGTTGAAAAGGGCCAGCCCCAGCCCTATTTCTGTGACCCAAGGGCAGATTTCGAGCAGAACTCGTTCCCTGTGTTTCAAAGTGGATTGTTTTTTCCCAGAAGCGAGGAAGCGTGTTTAAAGGTTACACATATTGAGCCAAGCCATTACTTTACAATGAGTCTTTTCTTCCTCACAGTCTAACAAATGCCTTTGGTACAGGGGCTAGATGAATACAGCCCAGGGCCATATGGCATCACTCCAGAGGGGACTCCGACCATGACCAGGATCTCTTCTCCCAGGGGGTGGGATCCCCAGTGTGAAGGTCTGTACCCTTGGGTGCTGATGATCACCCTTAGCATCATGTAAGTCAGAGAGCATCAGCAATAACTGAGGGGTTAGGACAGCTCCTGGCATGTGTTCTAAGCAGTCAGCGTGAACCATGCTCAAGGCACAGCCTCAGTTTGGGGAGTCAATCACAGCAAGAGCACTCTAATGTGTGCATGCTAACTCCTTCATCTCCTCTCTGGGAAAACCAGAAAGCCATTAAGCAAGACAATCTGGGGATACAGACACCAAAAGAGAGCAAGAGGAGGAACCTGTGGGTGCCAAACCAGTGTATGCCCCATCCCTGGCAGTGCTCCAGGCCAGGTTGGACACAGGGGCTTGGAGCAACCTGCTCTAGTGGAAGGTGTCCCTGCCCATGGCAGGAGGTTGGAGCCGGAGGAGCTTTAAGGTCCCTTCCAACACAAACCATGCCCTAATTCCATGATCCTATGAACCTGCTGTCTTGTACCTGCATATTCTTGTTCACATGCCTCTCAGTGCCTTGCCACAAACACATCTGCTCTATCCGCTGAGCACTCCCCAGATTTACACGTTTTCAGCATAGGTCTGGATTCAGGAAAATCCACCTCTCCCCTCTCATTACAGTCTTTGTAACTGTCTAATTTTTAAAGAGATCCATATGTAACATATATTAATAGTCAGATTCAAATCCAGTCCGCATTAAACCTCAGAAATGTTGTATCTGGCAGTGGGACTGCTGCACATTTGTTCCTCATTTAATATTATTCACAGGGTTTGAGGCATATTAAAGTCTATTAAGAAAAAAGTATCTGTCAGAAGAGATTGCTGTAATTGATTAATGAAGCAAACGTGGCCAGAACTCAAAGCCCAAGCGCACAGATCCCTCTGCTCTGCTGCTTGGGGCAGGAAAGACAAGCAGCCCCACGAGCTGCTGGTGTGCGACACTGGGGTGGGTTTGCTAGTGCTGCTGTTGTGCAGGGCTGGCAGCTGAAAACCCCTCTGCCCGCTATAGGAATGCATATTCCTACATGGAATTTCCATATTCCACATGGCTGCTACAGCCAATAGGTTCCAGGCATGATTGTACAGGTCTGCTCCTTCCTTGTTTGGGGAATCTCACACTCATCCTCATTATTTGGTGGAGTTTCTGCTGCTGGTGCTCTCTGCCCGCTCCTCACCAAAGGCAAACGAGGCCAACACCACTCCTCACAGCATCATCCTGCTCTTTTCCACCCTCACAGGTCTTGGATTCCTTCTGGACTGAGCCGAGGGAGGGCTGTGGGGGGACCTTGGGACCCTATCAAAAGCTGCCTCTAGATATGAGCAGCAGAACTAAGCCAGCAACACCTGCATGTGCTGGAGAAAACCCTCTCATGAAACAGCCTATAAGACAAACCACCTTTGAGAAGGAAACCATACGACAGAGCAAGATCTGAACACTCCTCCCAGTCTCCTCCTCATTCCCCAGATACCGCTACAGCACTCATCATGGACCAACACACAATGGTCAGGGAGCTCAAAGGCAGAAAGGAGTGAAACACCATTCTTCTTCCCTTTGAGGAGACAGAGGAGAGCAAGAGTAATTTCTGACCTTGCTAACAAGGCGTTAGTCAAGAGATGGGTACAGAAGATGGAGATCTGCTCAGCTCCATCCACCTCCTCGTATCAGGCTGCTGCTGGAGGCAGCGCTGCCCTTGCCCTGCCTCTCAGAAACCACGGGGTGGGAAGGTAGGGCAGGCTGCAGGCAGAGTGCTGGTGGGAAAAGAGCTGAAGAGAGAGGGAAGAGACAAGCAGCAAAGCAGAGAGAAGGAAGAGAAAGGTGGATGCTCCACATCCCTGACTGTTCAAGGCCAGGTTGGATGAGGCTTGGAGCAACCTGCTCTAGCGGAAGGTGTACCAAGGGTTGGAACTGGATGAGCTTTAAGGTTTTCAGCCCAAACCAGTCTGGGATTCTAGAATAGGAGACAGAAAAAAGAAAGAAACCCCCACACCACGAAGTGAAGGGAATCAGCATCACGGGATTAAGAGGGTGCGGTGGATGCTGGAAGCAGCAGAAATAGAGGCACATTGGCCAAGGCAGGCTCAAACAGACTCTGAGTGTGCTGTGCTGTGCTCCAGGCAGGGCAGGCAGCACCCTTTGGAATGCGCCCAACAGCTCCATCAAACATAATGCTGACCATGAAGTTGGTCACTGCCCTCGAGGGGGGTGTCTGTGTTGGGTCCTGCCCACCCACGGCACTGCCCAGGCTCCTCATGCCACCAGCAAGCTGATTCAACGCAGCCTAGCTTGGGGGGAAGGCAGTGATGGGGCTGGATTTAAGTCGGATTAATTCAGGGATCTGGTTCACCACAGGAGCCTGGGCTTCACCAGCCCAAGGAAAGCACAGCAAGACCTGCACGGAGATGTCTAGCAAACATGATGTTTTAAACCCACACACAGAAACTCCTTAACCTCTGGAAGGATTGCAGGAAGAGCTGAGGGCTTTCCAGATCCCAGACACGGATCTCCTCTCCCCAGCCTGTGTGCAGGGTGCTGCTGCCATACCTGTGGTTCCGGCTCTATGTTGATCCGGTACGCTTGAGCCTTGCCATCTTCCAGAACAGGGGGTGCCCAGGTCTTCCCTTCAGCTCTGCAATGGGAAGTTAAATAAAGTCAAAGTAAATTGTTTCAAAAAACCCTATAAACTCAAAAAACCCCAAACAACAAAAACCAGGCTTCTGAAAACACAAACAAACAAAAGAACCCAACCAAAACCAGACCAAAAAGCACCAAGCAAACCACAAACCCCAAATATATAATAGTATATAAGCCTGCCAGGGAATGACTATACATACATGTTTGTCTAAAATTATCCTCAGAAACGTTACAATAGTAAACAGAGAAGATGCCAGCTCCATGCTAGTAAAACCATGAAGCTCAAAACCTTTCTTGAACTACCGGCCCCAACTTTGTGTGGAGTTTAAGGTACAAACTTGTTTCAGTTCAAGAAACCAGCAGACAGGCTTGTGGTGGTTCTTGTTCTGCATGGTCCTGGCTTTGCCCCTTTATTCTGGCCCTGAATCCTGAAATGTGTTTTGATTATGTGTATATATGTGTATGTATGTGCATATATATCTGTGCATATATAGGCAATCCCTGGCAGGTCTATATACTAGACTACAGCAAGAATTATATCAACGCCTTTCAGGGAGAAGGTTTACACAACCCTGTATGAATCATCCTGACCCTTTCAAGAGGTGCCAAATAAAGCCCTAAAAATAAAGTTTCCATTCACAAATGCATCCCCAGTCCTGCCAAGCCAGAGCAGGATGCTCCCACTGTCCAAAGGTTTTCCATGTGCCTGGTCATTTTTTCCCCACAGAGGCATCTGGGGGCATGGCTGGAATGCGATCTCCAGCGCTTGGAGCAGGAGGGAGCTGCAGGGGGACAGGGAACATACAGCAGGCACATACACAGGCTTTTCTGGATGCTAAGAGGTTGAGTTGGGAGATGGAAACTACATGAAGATAAAGGTTTCAAACACAAACTACCCTGTTTATCATGACAATCTACACCACCTAATGAAAACAGGTTGTGTTCTGATAGGCACAGATTATTTGCCACGACCAAGCATCCTCTGCTATCGGACTCTGGCCCCTGCACATAAGACATTCAGCTTTGGTTTAATTATCTGCAGAGGCCAAGTGTGCAAAATAAGGAACATGGTTTTAACCCAGGAATTCTTGAGGTGATTTTTACTTTGGGCGCTTTTCATTTAAACCAGTCAGCATACAAACCCACCTCTCCAAACTCAGGGTCCAATCCAAAACCTACCAAAAGCAAAGACTCCCACTGGCTTTATCACAGTTTGGATCCATTCCCTGAGGATTTAAGCATTTTTTTGTGTTCCAAACCACTGCTCAAGCACTACCATCACAGCTTTGTCAACAGGGCATAATATACTCTCTCATAGCTAGATGTCTTGTTCTGATAAATTATCTTTACTGTAATTATTTGGGTTTAGGTGGGTCTTTCCAACCGGTTTTGGCGGGACAAAGGAAACTGTCCTTCCCAGGAAGGGCAGCGTTCCTAGCAATCCCAACTCACTTTTTGCCACGATCCAGGCCTGTGTATATTACTTCCACATTAAGAATTTCATCTGAAGGCCCAGAACAATGAAAATGCCTAATTACATTGGCAGAGACCATCACTATTATTTCCGTGCTTCTTCCCTTGCATCGAGTCAGCCTGATGCACACTCGCGCTGCTGCACGATGGGGCAGTTACGACATTCCCCTTTGCTCCATTCTCGTGCCCACATGCCAAACACAGCTTGAAGGATTCCCAAAGTCTTCAGTTTGCCAGTGAATAACCAAGATCCAGAAAGAGATTCTGACTGCACGAGGTAAGAGTGATAACAGCAAATTTGCTTTGCATGAAGCTATGGCATTCGCTCACTGGGACTGCCAGCACCTTCTAGTTGGTGTTTCACAGTTCTCCATAGTCCCTGACCAACAAAGATCACACCATCTCTACCAGAAAGCACCTAAACTTGTGTATTCCAAAGTCATTATAGGTGTTTTTACACTCTGAAGACATGGCCAGACTCAGGTTTGCAAGTTGAAACCCATCTGTAGTTAGTGCTTTTAACAACTCAAGGCTTCACCATCAGTTCTTCAGAGTGACCAAAAGTTCTTGGCATAAACAAGACAGCCTCATACAGCTTCCAGGGATGGCCTGAACAAAGCCCGGCTCAGCCCAGCCACAGCTTCCACTCGAACCACCCTGAAATTCAGCTGATACAGCACAACTTAGGTTCTATCTGGCACTCTTAAAGGCAAAAGAGAATGGGAGAAACACCAGCCTCACCAAACAGAAGCGCGAGTCATAAGCTTGATGAGCATTTATTTATGCTTACACAAGGAGAGTCCTTTTCCCCAGGAACAGCAGAATGCGAGGTAATCCAAAATAATTAGGAGATGACTCTGACACAGCATGATGCCACGGGCAGCTCCTGCACAACGGGCTGCTGGTGGCCACCCCAAGCCACCCTGGCAGCAGGTTTGTGCTACCAACAGCCACAACGTTGTGTTTGGGGAACAGCAAAAACCTAATCACACTTCTCCAATGTAATGGGTGAGAGATCAGACACTGCCCTCAAATGTTCCAAGTCATTTAATTTACAGCTCAAGGACGGGAAAAGTGTTTTCAGAGGTGGTGTTGGGGATTAAAGGCAGCTATGTGGAAATCATTACCCTGCACTAACAACACTGCTCTGTTCTAACACTGGTCGGACAACCCTACAAAAAATAACTTGACCTAGGCTAGCACCAGGCCTTCAACATGGGGCTTTGTGGGAAACAGACCCATTAACAAGACATAGCTAAATAAAGTTGCAGACACCTTATATCCCACCATTTGTTTTCTAAGAGACTCAACATCATTCTCAGAAGATTACTTGCACATGCTCACACACTCTACCAAAATGTTTTTTCACCTGGTAATGATCCACAAGTCTTGCTCCCTCCGTTTGCAAAGCTGCTTTTCAGTCACAGGAATTCCTGGGTCTTACTGAACTTCTCATTTCTCCATCCCCTTATAAACTAACATTTAGCTCTTGGGAAGGTGCCAGACCAGCTGAGCAGGTGACAGCCACACAAGCCCCCAGAGTCACCCCAGTCCTGTGTACCACCCCAATCTGCATGGTCCCTTCTAGGGGGTGTGTGTGTTTGACTCCAGGTTCCTGTCCATCTCCTGAAGCCCATTCACCTCCCACGATGGCACATCAATGTAGTCACACTAATTTTTATCACCGACGCAGCCATTAGCCTTCCAGAAGCTGAACTCAGTCTACAAGCAGCTACAGATGATGCTCCTAATTGCCCAGGATTGTGAACCTCGCCATGATAACCATAAGGTGTTGGATCCATCCTGATGTAGGTTTTTCACCCCCATGGACCCAGCTCATCCAGGCTACATGAAGGAGAAGCTGTGGGATTTCTCCTCCTTCATTCCTCTCAGCTGAAACCATCACTGTGTATCGAGGCTCTGGAAAGCTGCCGGTTTTCCTCTCTATTGCTCCTCGAGGAGCTCCAGAGGGGAAGCTGTGATTCACTTTTTCAGTTGTACTTTTACTGGAAACTTGAGAACATCACACACTGTCATCCCTCCCATCCTCCAGCCGCTCGCAGCAAACAGACCCCAACAACACCTCCACGAGCTGGGGGAGGCGGGCTCGGAAGAACATCAACTGTGTGAGCTTCCAGGGACTTTTGGGGCTACACGTCCAGCAGAATCATTACTGGGCTTTCTCCCATAGAAACTTCCAGAGAAGTTCCATCTCTGTACAGACAACAGGAATAAACAGAAAATCTTCCCACTCAAAGTCTGCAGGCAGACGCAGCAGAACCGCAGCAGTGCACTGGTCCATGTGGGCTCTCCACGCACAGTTCATCCCCTGGGAAGCAGGACCCAGTTATCCATCCTGCTGCAGGGCACAGCTCATGGCTGCAAATCTCACTGCAGCTCTGCACTTGGGTTTGGTCCCTCAGTCTCAAGCACATGAGAACAAATCTCACTTGCACTGCAAGCACAACACTGCACGCCACTGCCACCCGTATGGAATTTGGGTTTTCCCAGCCTATGCACACCACTTGCTTCCTTCTCAGCCCCTCACCCGTGCTCTGCCAGGGTTGTCCAGTGCAGAACAGCCCCCAGAGCTGGGCAGGGGTTTCCACAGCTGCTATTTAAAGAGCAGAGTTACCACCTCTGAAATAACCTTCCCTCCATGGCAAGGGCCACCCCTGCAGCACACCCACCAGACACAGGGAGAAAGTGCTTCCAGGACTTGAGACAGAAGGAACCAAGGCTGAACCTTTGAGGATTTATGCTGTAACACCCTAAGCAGGAAATAACTACAATGGAACAACCCCAGGGTCTGCGGCTGTGCCTGGGGTCAGGCAGATGCTCCCAGTGCTCCAGCACCCACCCAGCCCTGCACACAAACAGCCCCGGGGTTACTACCTAAAGAAAGGGCTGTAACGGGATTGGAATGGAAAGAACAGCATCAAAATTATTATTAATTTTTTAAATGTCTCATAACACACAGGAATTCCTCCTGCACATCACAGGAACATGAACAGGTTACTCCTGGGGTGGATGAGCCAAGAGCATACTTCTCATCTGATAAGGAATGTCTTCATCTGTGTAACTTAGAGACGACTTCACAGTGAGCAAAAAAGAACAGGTTTTACCATGTGGTTATCCTTATCCACACAGTTCAACCTCTGAAACCCTTGGCTGCCAGTCAAACGCATACATCTACATGTTTCTGTGCGCAACACCTCACGGGGCTGCTTCACACACCAGGCATCTTCCCCAACCCCTGCTGCACACCTGCCCTTACCCCCCTTGCAGCTAACAGTGATGCAGGAGGAACAGTTACCCGTGCTACCTTGGCTTGGGATTCAGCTGGGAAGACAGTGCTGGAATAGGCTGCCTGGTTTATCACCAGGGCATCCCCAGCCATCCCCCTAAATCCTCCCCAAAACCCCGTGTGCCAGGCGCTGCTCCAGCCTTACTGAGCCCACTTGAACTCCTGGCCCTGCATTTCAGAGCCATTCACCACAACCTGAACGCCCACCCCTTGTTCCAGGGATGCCGAGGTAATTCCTCACACGTTACATCAGAACCCACATGAGCATCGGTTGCATAAATTGACTCCTTTCATGAGCTGAAGAGGATTTTCCTCTGCTCTGTTTTGGAACAGTGAGGCTCCTGTGCTACTTAGCTTTCCACAGCAACACTGCCCAGAAACAGCCCCACACATGCTGGAGCAACGCAGGACCTGACAAAGCCAGGGACAAAGCATCCGTTAACTTCAGGGGGGACAAGGATCTAGCCAAGAAAGGCTTTAGGGAATAGGGATGTCAAGTAGGAGCAAAAACCACCCCAAACGCAGTTAAAGTCCTTGATAAAGGACAGAGAAGAGATTTTTAAAGAATCATCATAGAATAGTTTGGGTTGGAAGGGACCTTCAAAGGTCTTCTAGTCCAACCCCCCTGAAATGAGCAGGGACACCTTCCACTAGGTCAGGCTGCTCAGAACTACATCCAGTCTGGCCTTGGGATGGTGCATCCACCACCTCTCTGGGCAGCCTGAGACAGTGTTTTAGCACCCTCATTACAGGGGCAGCCTCGGAGGTACCAGCAGGGATGCTGCGCTGCAGGGTACAAGGAGAGCCACAGCCCCAGCACACTGAGAAGCTGAGACATCCCCTTCCCAGCAGCTCTCCCAGCGCGGGCTTGGGGCCAGCTCCTCAGGAAGGATGCGGCACCGCATGCTCCCAACTGGCAGATGACAACAGCTCCAGAGGAGCTCCCGGGCTCGCCTTCCCCCTCTGG